>NC_090888.1:5792763-5799291 GCF_036669925.1 Montipora capricornis | reverse complement strand
CTCTCTCTCTCTCTCTCTCTCTCTCTCTCTCTCTCTAGAGGTTAAAGTGGGCACTTTTGTAACTAAGTTCTCTCGAAGGCTTACAAATGTCCATTTGTACGATTTAAACCCAGGTTTCCTATTTTTAGGAGAGTATACTTTATAACCATTGTGGCCTGCAAAGATCAATATTCCACATCGAAAACGAGGCTTTTTACAGCTGTTTTTTCACGTTTGAGGTTACAAAAGTTCCCGGTGTCGTGGTAACGTTCGTTTTTTAGTGGTAAGTTGTGAAAACTTGGCAAAATGTAGGTATTTAAGACCCTATATTACCCATATGTATTCACTCTTTTGCCACTGTAAATAAATAAAGTGGTTCTCGGGTATACAAAAATTATGAAGTTTTTTACTTGAAATTTCAAGTAGAGTTGAGGTTTCCGGATCATTGAAAAGCCGCTCAGTAACAAAACAAAAGTCGAAACTCGATTGTACCATTATAATCAGTCAAAGTCAACCAAACTTACGCTACACATAGTTGTACTACTGTACTTTATACACCTAAAATTTGACGGCCTTCCGTAAAATCCTTGATTAGAAAACATAGGTATTTCTAGCAGTGGGTGTTAGAAATTTGTAATGTTACCGAAGTGCCTTTTTTGCAAGATATTCCGTCAGCGCGAGAAAGACATTTTCTTTTTCAGAAAAAAAAACAATCTTTTGGTATGGAATTAGTACTAAATACGGCCCTTATCAGTGAAAATATTTACACACTATCGCCAAAGATGACTGAGAAATAAGCCATTTATGCCTAACACTATGAATCAGTGGCTGCATGCTTCCAGGCCATGCCTTTAATTTATTCCCCGTGTTTTTTTTTAAAACAAGTTTAAGGCAAAAATAAAAATAATAAAAAACACAGCACACACACAACAAGAAGCCTCATCAAACATTTCTTTCAAAAAGCTTGTTTTGTGTGGGTCGCACATCCACATTTTCAAACCGCTTCGCGCCCTAGTTAGGTGATTCAGTCAATGCCCGATGTCGTTTCACGTTAAGCAGCATGCTCCGCGGACCCGTATAAGGATTCGTGAACGTTTTTTGAGACCAGTTGAGTTCCGATGCATGAAGAGAAGACAAAACAAAAGATACGTGCAAGTTTTCATCTTTTTTCCCTTCAGCTCAAGCGGACTGTTCCACCTGCTACTGCTGGCTATAACTGGAGAAACAGGTGACATTCTGCGCACTACAGCTGTTATAAGTGACAAATTGTTAGCACATTAATTTGATTATGCTTAATTTTATTTCTGTACTTGATTTTTATGTTTACTTAAGCAGCACCATAAGCGCAAGAAAATAAGTTTAAAGGGGTGCAACATTGTGCAACTTGTTTCTCGCAATTTTCATCTTCCCTGGCAACATGACAATAATTATTTTAAAATATGCTTTCACCTGTGCAAGCAATATTTTGCACGTGGAGCCTTGGCTGTAACTATAGAATTGCACACCCTGCCATGAAAAACGACTTTTCTTACCAGATGCTGTCTCAGAGCCAAGCGTTTTTGAGCAACGGATGGCAACCAGAAGTGAAGCGTTTTCCCTATTAACCCCCACTGGTCCAACCACATTTATACTGTTCAGTGCTCTTACTGGTATAGAGACGATTTGCTCGCAAATTTGAGCTAAACCACTGCCCAACAATAAGAAAACTCCACTTCCGGTTGATGTCCATCGCTCGAAGACGCCCTTTTGACGCCCTAAAGTTAGCGACAGATGAGAGCTTTTATATAACGGACTGTTCTCGTCCCACGTGTTGTGGCCTTGAAAAAAATTGTAGGATGGATTACTTCGGCCTCCAGGCAAGACTTCGGGATTTAAAGTCAATCGAAATGCAGGCCTTAAGGCAGGGTAATCAAGAGAAAGCAAAAAATGGTGAGTACTTTGAGCACAATCACAGTTTTGTTTTCCATTTGTGCTATTTTTACGTCAGATCGTATGGTTAGATTAAAGCAAGTCAGCTATGTCACGGTATTCGAAGGTCATTTGGGCAGATCTTTAGCTAAATAGGAAATATGAAATTCCTTTGCCGATGAAATAATCGTTACACGGACGATGCTAAGCATAAACGACCATTAACCAGGTGAATTGTAGTGAATTTGAAATTATACGTTGGGCCGACTGTTTTTTTTCCAAGATTTATTTGGGAATGCAATTCCTTTTCAGTCTTCTCCTTTTTTCCCATCCATGCGCCTCTTTGCTTTTTTATGTTGTTCTGAAATTGTAATTGGTTGTTGTTATTTTGCTAATTCTGTCTTATGGTAAATCTGAAAGTCATGAAAATGGCTAAAATTGCGTGACATGGCAAATTTAATTAAGTTGATATCCTGTCCCTGAACTGGCTCATTCTGCTTGTCATGAGCGGTTTTTGAAATTTCTTTGTATGGGGATCATGCTCTTACATTTTCTTGGGTGAAACTGTTTAACTTAGGTAAATAGTTTGATTTAGTGACCACCACTGCATTTTTTCATGGGCATGAATTAATGTCAATAATTTTGCATCGTTTTTCACATGCCAAAGTATTTATATCCAATACTTGGCATTTATAAAATGAGGCTAAATTATGGACGTAAATCTTGTGCATTTAGCATCATCATTGGCGGTATTTAATAACGGCAAGTGCAGAAGAAAACATTTTCATGGTGTAATGATCACAATAACTAAGCATACTGTATCAAGAGGAACACAAAAACCTTTGCAACTGAAACTCAAATTTTATTCATTACTGGTCAACACTGTTCATGTTTTTCCTTGTCTATCATTTAGTTGTCCGAGAAAGCCTTTGAACTTAGGCATATGTGGACTAGGAGTTTATCCAGCTTGCCTGCTTACTCAAGCACAGAGCCTGTAATTGCAGTCAATCAAAGTGAAGAAAATTCCTGTGCTGACTGGCAAGAGGAAAGTGATTATGTCACCAGTGAAGGTGCTAGGTCCAAAGGTGAAGATGAGAATGGGGCTGGTGGACCTGTTGAATTGGGCAATGGAAGTGAAGGTGAAATCAGTGAGGTTGAGGGTGTTTTTTCATCTGACGAAGATGATGTAGCAGATGAAGGAGATAAGCCAGGCAGGAAGGGGGATGGAGAACTTTCAAATGCCAAAAGTTACATCCGAATGTTGAAGGGTAGGATCAATTCCCCGGAAAATGAACAACCAATGGAGAAGGAGGAACCAAACAAAGAAAGAAGACATAAGGGACGAGGGAAACGTCTGTGTCCAGTCCCTTACTGCAAGAAGGTGGTAGTTCACATCCCTAGGCATCTAATGCAGGTTCATAAGTGGTCTCATTCTCGATCTCGTTCAGCAATCACAAACTTTAATTTACGGAAAAAGTACACATTCAAAAGTAAAGAAAGTGCTGAGGCAGGTAACAGGAAGAAGAGAAATAATGGTGATGAAGAAACAAAGGCCTACAAGGACTACCATAAAAAGAGAATTTGTCCTATGATTGGATGTTCAGCATGTGTGAAACGATTACCAGCCCATTTGAAAAATGTTCACAAGATTAGCCCTTCATCTGACGAGTACAAAAGTCTGCTGAATAAAGCTTTGCAAAAAGGAAAGAGGCCCTATAGAGTCCAGTTAATTGACAAGAGAGCTGCCGGAGAAAAACTAACCAACTTCGAAACAGCAACACTTGAAAGTAGCGAAGAGGTTTCACTTGAAGAAAGTCAGGAAGTTGAAATGGAACAAGTTGAGGAGCTGGAGAATGAGGAGAAGGAAATAGTTATTGATGAAGATGGAGAAGTGGTTGGTAGTGCAAGTGCAAGTGCAAGTGCAGAAGCTGATGTTGAATCTGATGTTGACACTCTCCCTGGGTTAATTGTCGATTTTGAGAATTGGCTACAATCACCAGATGGGGGCAAAAAAGACGTGAAAACTGCCAAACAGCACGCTTCACAGGTTAAGAGGATCTTGTTTGTGATTGACATTGACAAGAAGGTGTCATCTCTTCTAGATTTCGGTCTGTTAAAGGAGAAGTTTGTTAAACATGCTGAAGAAAAGTATGTTGCTGAAACTATCAAATCATATCTTACAAGCCTGCAACATTTTTACTCCTTCCTGCTGTCTGAAAAGCCAAAAGAAATTACAGCCAGCTGTGAGTTAATCAGTCAGTTGAGAGAAAAGATGAAGAGATGGTCTACATCTTACAAGCGTTCAAGCTTGAAACGGAAGTGGGAAAGGAGGGAAGAGGATCGAGTTGAGGCTATCACTGCAGAAAAATTGAAGCCTTTGAAAAAAGCCAAATTTCCAGAGATGCTATCATCCTGCTTGGAAAGCTCAGTGGAAAGCACAGTGTAGACATTGCACAACAACAGTACACCCTTTTGCGTGACTTCCTTCTCATTCAGATTTCCATTGATAATGCCAACCGTGCTGGAGTTTTGGCTAACATGACTTTAAGAGAATTCAAAAGAGGCTACAAAGAAGGTGACAGATTTGTCATCAATGTCATGAATCACAAAACATTCCATGTTCATGGCCCAGCATTAATTGTCCTAACAAGTAATTTGTATAATTGGATGAGCATATTTGTTCAAGAAGTGCGCTCTAAGGTGCCAGGTGTTGGAGCAGGAGAAGACCAGCCACTATTTCCATCTTTCAATGGAACAAAACTGCAGTCCAGTCAAATAAACAAAGCTATCAAATCGGTTTGGAAAAAGGCAGGGGTAGGAGGACGCATTCACAGCACACTATTCAGGAAAGGTGCGGTGACTGCCTGCCACAAGAGTCACAAAGAAATAGCAAGCGATCTGGCTCAATTGATGGCTCATAAGGAAGACACTGCAGTAAAATACTACCGTTTGAGCCAAAGTGCGAAAGCATCGGTGACTGCTTCACAGACACTTCTCAAAATTATGAGGAAAACGAGCTCTCAGTCTTGTGAAGAAAGATCTGAGGAACTGCCATCTGAACAGCCGGGAGAAGACATGCAACAGAATGCAAACGAGGAAGAAGCTGAAGAAGACCCATTGAAAGATGAAAGAAGGAATGTATTAAAATTGCCATGGTCAGAAGAGGCGGTTCAAGAAATACGCCAGTTATTTAAAAAAGAAATAGAGCAAAAGAAAGTCACCATGGAATGTGTGAAAGAGAAGATCAAGGATAGTCAAGTGTTCCGAGGTGAAGATGCCAGAAGAGTTTATGACAAAGTTCGCGCAGAGTGGAGACATCCAGTATCCAAGAACAACACTTTAGACTTGCCAACAGAGAAAGAAAAACTAAGTGATAAAGTAGAACGACTTTTCAGAGAAGAATCATCTGCTGGTTCTGACATCGTCTCGCCAACAACAGCATTAAGCAACAACACAAAGGCTCTTTTCAGTGAGGGAGATGTACAAATATTACATCGCTTATTTGAGGACATGCTTCAGAACACTCCAATCTCGAAAAAGGTCATTTCTGACAGACTTTCTTCTGATGCCAAAGGAAGAAGCATGTTACAAACGCTGTCATTGAGACAAATAGTTAACCGTATTAAGTATGAGCGCAGGCAGAGGAGAGGAAAACAGAGCAGCTGTTAATACCAGGTATGTCTTGCATTGTGTGTTGCACATGGATTGCTTTAATATCCCCCAGAGTTGATTTCTGTTATATTTAAAATTCTGAAGCAAGCTGTTTGTAATACTGCATGCAGGCTGCATTCAGTTGGTTTATTTAGAAGAAGTATAGTTGTACCTCACCACAACAGAATGATCATTTAAGAAGGTTAGAGTCATTGTAGAGTATCAAATTAAAAAATTATGTTGTATGTTGAATTATCTATGTCCGGGTGAAGGATTTATGCTCTGACAAAGGACTTTTGTAGCTGTTGCTGTTACTGTTACTGTTATTGGATAATTTACCTTGTCCACCAAATGCTACCAAGTGTTAGTCCAGTCCCTACTGACCCAGCACCACAGTTTCTCTAGAAACTCACTCCTTGAAAATAATGTAATGTGTCTATCACTTAAACTTTGTTGTGATTGGTTTCAGGTTTCCATCAGCTGCTCTCTTTGGCTGGAGTCAGGTGGTTACAATGCACTGTGTTTGGAAGCAACAAATACCCACTTATGACTTCAAACAATGGTGTACAGTGCAAGCAGAGACTTAATGACAAACAAAGCCTTAAGTTTGTTTCTGTGCAACAGATTTGATTTTTCACATTTGAGGTTCTGTTTTATGGGAAGAAGTAATTTTTGAAAGCCTTACTGTATTGCTTTAGCATTAATTGGAGCTTATTATTTTTTTGCCTCATGTCCCATGTGATCTTTTTGCAGCTCTTGGTTTGTTTGTTTTTTTCAACACCGACCTGTTAATTCCTAATTGTAAAGAGTGGGGATAATTTAATGTTTTCATGCTTTGCAAAGATGATTTGAATGAGACTTCAAAAATTCTGTTGCCAGTATATCTTCAATTCCAGATTAGTCTCACACCGTCAGAAACTTTGTGAAAGCCTCACCTTTTACACCTCTTACGTGATTTTATTCTATCCATTTTTTTTAATGCATGACAGA
>NC_090888.1:5775263-5785263 GCF_036669925.1 Montipora capricornis | reverse complement strand
CAGACGAGTGCCTCATTGACAACTATAAGACGGGAATGCTTAGCCACATGGCAATAATTACCAATAAATTAACTGTCTGACTGCCAAGGCCAATTGGTTTTCGGAATGCAGCTCATCACTGAATAACAAATTAACTGCAATCCACGCTATACTAACCGGAAGCCTGTGTTTCTGACTGCAAAAGAGTAAGGGCTAGCTATAATAGTGGCAAAAATAAGAGGATTACTAGGATTACTGAAACATTCACAAATTCCATTTTAAAAAAAACCACAATTTTGCATGCACAAGGAATTCGCGTAATGTAACGGTTAAATCCCTTCCTTGTTTCGTAACCAACATCAAAATGGCTAAAATTACTGCGTTGTTGATGACCAACTCGTCTTATTTCCAGAGAACACCGAAAGTGACCAATCAGAGGAATAGCACCGAAGCAGCCTTGATTTTCGTCAAAATGGCGTCAGTCATGGGAGTAACATGGATTCTTGGAATCGCTGCGAACGTTCAAGCCTTGTCATTTCTGTGGTACCCGTATGTTGTTCTGAACAGTCTTCAAGGTATTGTGCTCTTCTTTTCTTTGATAACCTTCGTTGTTTGTACCTTTTTTGCTTATCGTGACATGTCACATGTACAGTTATAACATCAGCCTACAATAGGTTTCTGAGTGAGGACGCATTTAGCACTTACAATGGCTCTTGCTAAAGGGAAATCTTTGTTTATATTTTACCCTAATTAGCATCGTTTTCTAATCTAAAACTAGTACTGAAAATTAAAAGTTCATTAAATGATGAGCTATCTCTGAAAGTTTAAACCCAATGTACCGGATGATTTCTGGTTAATTCCGCCTCGAATGTCCGAGAATTTACAAAGAATGTATGGGGTTATCACGGAGTTTAAGCATGCGACGTTTTTGAGCCACTATCAGCAATCAGAAATGATCTTTTCGCACGCCAGGACAGTAGTGTCTCCCAGATTTTCAACCTAATCATCTCTAATGGAGGAAAGAGTGTTAGTTAAAAGGGAAACAGCTCACTTCCGGTTGCCGTCCGAGGCTCAAAAACGTTGCATGCTTAATCTCCTTATTAGCATACAATAACTCGCACGTTATCAAAGCCAAAAGGCTTAAAATAGCATGATGCCTTCTGTTAGCAAACTGGTATGTAAATGAGACAAAATGCAAATAATTACTTCAGCAAAGATTCGCCTATTGATTCAGGAAACAATGCGGCACAAAAGTACAGAGCAGAAACAATGAGGCCTAACCCTAAAACGCATTAGAGCCGTGTCCCACGCTGCTCCAATGAAATTAGAGGAATTAAAGACCTGAGGGGCATCAATAATTTCTGAAACTGGCTTTTCCTATTAAGTGGGGTGATCATGAGGGCTGAAGCATGTAAGATGAGACGCTCATTGATTGTTAAGCCGAATGGAGAAAACAAGGCTGTGAGGAGACTTGGGGTCGGATACACTTGAGCATACACTCCCTCTTATTCCCATGCACCCCCTAAATGACGGTCGTTCTGTGACTTCTGTCTGGGAAGAGAAAACGAAGCGATTCTGAAAAGTCTGGAATTAATTTCCCCGCGTTATCAAGAGGGATGAGGGCTGAGCATGAAAGATGTGGGGCTCGTTGATTGTTAAGCCGAAGGGAGACAGCATGCGAGGCTACGAGGAGCCCCCTGATTTCCTCCACCTAAAGAACCGTCGTTCCCTAACGGCAGTATAAAAAGAAAAGACAAAGCAATTTTGAAAAGTCGATAATTTTCTTCCTTTCGTTTAAACCGCGCTGGCTCAGATTTTCTAATCTAACTATATTTGAGGATCTTTCAGCTTGCAAGATTATCTTTTTTAACATAATCGAACCAAGTGAACTTTCATCATTTGTTGACTGTCCAAGACTCCGTTTTATATGCTTCTAATTAAATAAGATTTATTTTTTTATAATCACCAGTCCGGTAATGTACTTGCTGTTTATTATATAAAGACCAATGAGATATCAAGAGAGCTTTCGCGTGAAAACATGATATCTTCATCTTCATAAAAGATCGCTGTTGCTATGGTTACATACAAAAATCGCGCCTTTCGATGCCTTTCATGAAATGATTTAGGATTTCATTGGTGTTTATATAATAATTAGAATATTACATGGCCGCTTGGAGATGAGAAATGTCTCTTCCCGTGTTGAAAAACATTTTACTTGTTCGCTGCGCTCACTCGTAAAATATATATTTCAACACTCCAAGAAAAATTTTGTATCTCCGCTCGGCCATGTAATATCCTTTATTTGTTACATCATGTTATCAACAACCAGTGCTTAAATCGCGAAGCGTGGCACAGATTGGTTCTCCTTCTAAGATTTCGAGCAATAAATAATCTACTTTCGCTTGCCAGACCAATCGCAGCTTCAGTAAAATATTAAGGTTGCTACATACCGCCCCAAAGTTTTAAGCGGTGGGCTCAGGCCAACTGCCTTGTCTGAGGTTTAGGACTGGCCATCCCGCTTTGTGGTAGACAGTCGGCTCAAATGACATTACACACGAAGTGCGCATGCAGAATTCTACCGTCAAATCTAAGAGTCTAAGGTTTTCAAGTAGTAAAAATTCAAGTGTAACAGCTCTTGGCATTTCGTTCGTCCACTGTATTTAGTGGTTTTATTTGTTCGTTGTTCACAGGTCTGTTTATATTCCTATCGTTTGCTGCCAGTAGGAGGTCCCTGGAGCTATATAGAGCCAAAATAGCCATTTTAAGGAATCGGTGCTCCCCGAATGCAGCGAAGAATACAGTGAGGACAAAGGGCAAGATCGTGGACACTCGGTCCGGAAAAACCTGGAGTCCTGACGTTCAAGACTGCGCAGAGGCTCCTCTGTAAAAGCGAGACTTAAATACATTTGCCATGCCATATCATACATCAATCTTTATTTAACAAAGAAAAACACAGTGATGGTACAGTTCAGTTTTCTAATATACTCCTTTAACAAGAACGAGAAATTGATTAAATCTGTTAAATTGCATTCAAAGGAAATTAAGGAGTGTCTTTAACCCTAATAGTGTGTTTTCACTCACGTGTTTTTCCACCGAAACAAAAGAAAAGGTTTGCATGATAATGGAGCTCAATTCCCAGAGGATTATTTGGGGACACCAAAATGGCCTTCGTGACGTCACGTGAAAACACTCTATAAGCAAAACAGCGCGATAAAACAATGACAACTATAAATCAATTTCTATCCTGCCAGTAATAGGGACGAGGGAATTTAAAGAAACCACAACGGTTACGGCAACGCCATAAGAAAGGAAAAATATTCGTGCAGCGCCTGCACAACTTAATAATTTAGCACCCAAGTCTGCGGTAGTCTTCATAACAACGTGAAATCGTAAAAAATTGAAGTTTTATAGGGAACCCCCACTCTTACTACAGAATAATTATAAGCTTAAACAGAACGAAATTATGTTAACGAATAAATTTGGTCGAAAGTTGTTTTTAAAACAGTGTTTATATAGAGAAAAGTGAATTTTAAAATCGCTTATTTTCACTTTCAAATTTCGTGGGCGCAGCCATCTTGAATGATTGTGACGTGTTACGGTTGCCCTATTTATCTGACACAGAGAGATTTTGTCTAATAACAATAGGGCAAGCGTAACAAGTCACAATTATTCAAGATAGCGGCGCTCCCGAAATTTGGAAACAAAAAGAGTCGATTGTAATACTTATTTCTTTCGGATACAAAAACATTCTTTGAAAATACTTTAGACTGACTTGACTGTAACAGTTTTTTTCCTGTGATTTCTTCCTCACCAATAATTTTACCTTCAGATCTATAATCCTTTTACTTGAAATTACTTTTCAGGATAGGACTAAATAATTATGACCTCGAAACATTGACTAAAATATAGCAAACATCCTGCTGACATCTTATTAAATGTTATAACTTTTGCGGGGCTCGAGCATTTTCTGCCAGAAAAAAAAAAGTTAGTTTAAGGAACAATATCATCGAAAAAAAGCATGATTTCCAACTATCCCCGCACTGGTCTTTCTTAACCAACGTAAAACTGAAAAGGTTTGCGTTTTATTAGAATAACTACGTAAAGCCTAAGGACAAACCCTTATGTTATCAGTTTTCAAATTATCGGTTTTTGACAGTTTAGGAAAAAGTCAGCTTTGGAAAATGTAAAAAAAAAAAAAAAGAAAAGAGGACGCAGCTCTGGTCTGTGCGGAAATCAAAGGAAATAGCATTAGCGGAGCTGGAGTTAGAATTGCAATACAATGTCTGTGTCCACTGGCCATGGTTTCGTATTTAAAACCTCCGATGTACTATAACACTACTGAAAACTATAGGTTTATCAGAAATTGTGTTCTTCCTTAATTTCATCAAATTTTATTCTCAAAGAACTGCTGCAACGGTCACTTCTAGTTCTTAAATTTCTGCAACTACTGCAACTGCCAACGCTAATTCTTAAATTGAGTGTCTGTGCTCATGCGTGCAGAAAATGAATGTCGAGTCTCCTTCGTTCATCTCCCTGAAAGCCATTTGGAAAACTAAAGAAGAGGATATGTACTGAGAAAGAAACATCGAGATCTATTAAAGTAACGGAAGGATTGCACTGGACTATAGTGCATGGTATGTGAGTAGACGTGTTAGGAAAACATAAAAAAAAAATAAGGTTTTGCGCTTTTTCAGCATACTACATCGACTCTTCTCTGACCTTTCAGGGAGCCATGACAAAGTCCAAACAAAATCCATGACAAAAAAAAGAAAAAGCATACCCATCCTTCACAGCAGAAGCTCATGACCCTTAGCGTTGAACTCTGGTTCACAGCTGGAGGTTTTTGAGATTAAAAATTTCTTCCTTTAGATTTAACGTAGCTCGCGCATTTTCCCGCGCGTGCAGCTTAGACGTTATTTTTGTCCATATTGGGGCATAAAATTGGTGTCCTTAAATTCCCAGCTTTGTTCCAAGGAAAAGAGTGGCAAGTTATATGCCTCATGTGCTTCTGCTCACAATTATTCCGTCGGCGGAAACATGCATCTTATTGCAAAATGACCGCCATCTTAATATTCTTTTGTTTCCTTGCAAATTGGCCCTTTTGACCTCGCTTTCAAACGTAAAATTTCAAAGAAAAGGGCAATTTGCAATCAAAGAAAAGATCACTAAAATGCTGGCCATTTTGGTATAAGGTGTATAGATCCTTGTGACTGCCCATCACTTTTTTTATAAATTTGTACTCATTGCATATCTTTAAATATTTGATTTTAAATAGAAAATATTAAATAAGAATTATAATGATATCTCCAGGTCTAAGGAGAACGACCTTACATTGAAAACAAAAAAAAAAACAAACCCTTTTGCTTCGGTAGTTTTATTTTATATCTTGAGTTCTCACTTCTTAATTTATAAGTTCACGGTTAACATCCTACAGATAATGACTATGCATTCTGAGACAAAAATGGATTCAACGGTGGGCACGGAAGTATAATGAAGAAAGTAAAACTCCTAACTGACAACCTTAAGCACAATGCAAGACATCATACCCTCCCTTTGATATTAAAAATCAATTGACACTGTTTGTCTGCAACAGTTGGGGGCTCACTTTGTAAGTGATAACAAGGAGACGCTACAAAGGATTTCCTAATGTTACACCAAATACCTAGAGAACTCTGCAAAAAAAAAAAAAAAAAGGACCATAGGGAAGTCATTAGGGAGCTTTAGCAAACGACAACGTGGCTGCCACGATTTTTGCTCCTCGCAATTTTTGGCTCATTTTGCTCCTCTCCTTATGTTATTTTACAATTCAGAGACTTCCAATGCCATCAGCCTTCGATCAATTTCTTTTGGAAAGTCGAAGCATCATTTTATTTTTTGCAAGGATCGCCCGAGCTACAGCGCTAATCGTCCGATAACTGTTTGGAACAAGCATGGCTTCGTGTGCTTATTATTGCCTCCTAATGATCTGATAATTTTTGTGGACATTGAAAGAAATCCTGGTCCACTCTGCTCATCTCTTAAAAATATCATTCATCATGTTACTGACGCTCAGGTTGTTCATCGTCCCTGTTTATCCGCTGGACTCGACTGTCAGCAACGGCAACGTCATTGTGGTATTTCATTTTCCAGGAATGAGCTTCTTTCCTTTCGTCATCTGGGCAAGCTCTGTTGTACGCCTGTACTTCTGATGAAACTGAAATCTACGGGCATTTTGAGATATCGCGGAAAACGTTCTGGAAAGTCGACTAAAGCAAGATCAATGAGGAATGATCTCAGGATTCCTATTACTAGTTCAAATCGACGCCATTATCGTTCCTTATTAAATATTCGAAGTGTCACCTCTTCGCTGCCGAGCCGTGAACCATTTTGTCACCTGGGTCATTGTGCTAATAACTTCATTACTATTCGTTTAGAACCACCTAGCTTCAATTAACCTCCTTTTGTTCCGCTGGTTTTTTCTATTCTGAATTCTCGATCCATCTGCAACAAGTCGTCGCTAATAAAGAATTTTATTGCTGACCACGATATTGACCTTTGTGCCCTTACGGAGACATGGCTTCGAGGTGATGACTCTGATTTGTACTACATTCGTGATATCTGCCCTGCTGGATATGTCGTTCATCATGCACCTCGATTACGTTCTACTGGTGACGGAGTTGGTGTTGCCCTAAAGAATAATTTCAAGGTTGTGAGTCAAGTGCGTGAGACCTATCGCTCATTCGAGCACCTTGAGCTAGTGCTCAAAGCTACGAACTGCTTTGCCCGTTTAGTTGTCCTGTATCGTCCACCCTTGTCAAGTGTTCCGCTGTTTTTTGATGAACTCGCCGATTATCTTGGGCATATGACAACTGCTCCAGGCTACTTCTTAATGGTTGGCGACTTCAATCTTCATGCTGGCTCTTGTGATACCAATGGTCGGCGTCTCGACAACCTCCCTCAATCATTTAATCTCGTTCAGTATGTTGACTTCATGGTGCCACGCACAAGAATGGTCATACACTCGATCTTGTTATTACTAGAGATGATGAAGATTTTATCAGGAATCTCTTAGTTTTTGACCTCGCACTTTCTGACCACCAAATGATTTGTTGCGACCTTAATTTCTCTAAGCATGTTACTGAACACCGAACTTTATCCAACCGTCGTTTACGTGCCATCAACATGGATAGGTTCTCTTCTGATTTAGAAAATTCTGCATTAATCAATTCGCCGCTTAATCAAGATTTATCAACAGCTATTGATTTATTCAATTGCACTCTTCAATCTATAATTGATCACCATGCTCCCGTTGTTCGTCGACCCGTTCTTCTTCGCCACAATACGCCGTGGTTTACGAATGAAACCAGGGCTGCTAAGAAAAAGAGAAGAAGGCTGGAAAGACAATGGCGTACTGATAAGACCAATGCCAAGCACCAATTGTACACTGACCAGTGTCGTGTTGTAAATGACTTGATTCGGAATGCGAAAGAGGTCTACTATTCATCAATAATCGAGGCCAATCGGGGAAACCAACAAGTGTTATTTCAAGTGATTAATACTTTGTTTTACAGAAAACCTCTCTTGCGTTATCCTTCTGCAAGTTCTGACTCTGCTCTAGCTGAACTGTTTAAGTCTTTCTTTGTCGACAAGATACGACTTATACAGGAATGTTTACCTGCTTGCAGTCCCAATATGCCAAATTTACCCTCAGAGAATTCTGCTATCCCGTGTCCCTGCGAACTTGTGACTTTCCAACGTGTTTCTAATGAATACATGGCTAGTCTGATCAAATTAATCAAAGTTAAGAGTGAGTCCACGGGAGCACCAGGCAGGGCTGCTACATGCCATCTCACCGATTTCTATGAAACTTTGCCAGTTTAAGGGGTCTACCCCAAAACTGAAAACTACAACCTGGTTTGTGTTTTGGATCTTTCAGGGGGGGGGGGGGGGGGGAGATACGCTACCCCCTTGGATTCATCAGACTTTTACCATGGAAATTGCTTCAAATTGGGCAAAATATATGAAGCTCTCAGTACAACTGTATTTGACCTATTGATTTGAGGGTATACACACATATTGATACATCCTTAGTAAACACAAGGAAAAAGTGTCAGTGAGTTTGATTGACAGCTTGTTAATCAACAGAGGCAAATAAGTGAGTGCGTTGTGATACATTTTGAAAAATTCAAATATTTGATGATTTTGAAGTCAAATATCTCCCGTTGCCAGAAAGCCTCAACAGTAACTTTTATGCCCCTTTGTAGTCCATTATTTCGTCTCTTAACAACATCAAAAACATTTTTGGGCACTCCCATTTTTTTGGTTCAGATGCCACTTATAAACAGCACATACAAAGCGTTTCTTTCAACTTCACTTGTCACACAATTCTGGCAATTCGCAACCACTCTGGCTGACAAACCGAAATGTTCCAGCTTCTTATACGAAAAATTGATCAAGGAGGGTAAGAAATAATAAAAATTTTTGATATTTTGAGAAGACATCGAAGATTCACGTTAAACAAAGAGATGCGTGTCACCAAAATATCGATGGCAAATTCGCGATGTTTCTGTTTCGAGGTTGCTATTTTAGAGATTTTGCTTCTCAAAATCAGCTAATTGCTATTGTACGACATGAAACATTCATAATTGCTTCATTTAGCTGTTTATTTTAGTAAACGGGTTTTCACAGTTTCCCAGCTGGGGGAATTTCAGGGTCACATGTCAAGTGCTTGTTGACAAGCAAATTCCAGTGCACAATAACATCGCCTTGTACAGAAAATAAAAGGAATAGAAAATCTGCCAACTAGCATATACAGGAAAGCCAGACGATCTCATAAATTCGAAATTTAAGCTTTGCTTCCGGGAAAGGAGATTAGGATCGATAGGGTTTATCGAATATTTCATAACATTCCTCGTGACACTTAGCAAACGTAGCGTGACTTGCATTTTATACATTCACAAATTGCTCATCCATTTCGTTAAGGAACTGTATCAAAGTGATCTCCAGAGCTCTATGCGGGTATTTTATGCTATAACCACTTACACCTGTTGAACAACATAAAAGAACCGCAGTAAAAGGAAAGAAAAGAAATTCGTTTTTCAGTGCCGTGCAAACCACGTAAACTAGGCAGAAACTAGCAGTAATTTGGACCCACGATCGTGATGTGAGATGCAAGGGTCTATTCTCGATTTGACATTGATCAGAAATTGCTTTGCATTCCCGTTTTCAAAGAAATTTTGCAAAGCTGTTTATTACGTAATATCGAGAATTAAACCCAATGGTCTCACATCACGGTCGTGCATCCAAATTACTGCTTTTTTTGATAACTTTGGGTGTCTTGCCCGGCATACAAAAAGCGAAGTTTCGACGTAAGAATGGTAAAACATTTTTGCGTTTGGTGGGGAGATTAATGTTGTAGACGAAAAATATTTGAGTTTAGGTGCACTTTAAGTAACGACGTCAGTCTGCGAAAATGAGAACAGCAGAGAACAAAACCGAATTACCCATAAGCAATAGCTCTGCACGCCCGGCACATGTGTGTTACAATACTTGAAAAACGTGACTTCGCTGCCCATCAAACCTCCACCAAAACAACAAATTAACTTCAAACCAAAGAACATAATGTTTACAATTAAAACTGTTCAAACTCTTTCTGTTCCAGAACAAACGCTCTTTGTGTCAGCACAATAAGGCATCCACAACACGTCACAATTCTTCAAGATGGCGGCGCACGGGAAATTTAAAAGACAAAACAAGCGTTTTTAATGTTCATTTTTTCCGGATACAAACGCTTTCATTGGAAAAAGTTTGAACTATTTTAATTGTAAAAATTATGTTCGGTAGTTTAAAGTTACTTTGTTGTTTTAGTGGAGGTTCCCTTTAAGCTCCCTAATATGACAAATTTACTCGTACCAAATGATAATAGTAATCATCAGCATCATCCTTATCTAAACTAAAGCTCTAGGTCTCTTATCCGCTGCGTTGTCCGGATGGTCTCAGTTTCTGCAGCAAGATCATCGTCTCCAGTCTCCTCTTCCTCACT
>NC_090888.1:5765263-5772763 GCF_036669925.1 Montipora capricornis | reverse complement strand
AATGATCGGCACAGGGTGTTTCATTCGAGATGTGCAGCTTGAATTCAGTGGACAGATAGCGTCTACCATCTCGGAGACGCGAGACAATTCCTCTTGCCTCTTCATCTTGAAGGCCTGCATTAATACGATACCATGAGTTAAAAATGCACAGGTCATAAATATCATGCGACCAGGTGACTTAAATGATTGTAAGTACTGAGGCCCTCCGCAAAAATTGAAAACATTCGCCTTAATCTGTAACCTTATATTTTGACTAAAAGCGAGACAATTATTGTTCACAGATAATTTTAAAGGCCGCAATAGTGAGATCTTTATCAACTAATTCTCTCACTCATTTTTACTGCACCCATCTTTAAGCAAAAGATTACCTCTTTCCTCATCATTTCATTAGCTCTTCCTCTGTGGGTATCTGATCAATACACTTACCGTTTCTGCCAAGAAAACCAGTTATTTCCTCCAGGGATGCAATTGCATTGACGCCATCGGTCTGCGTGCTGTCCAGGCCTGCCAGTGACTTTTTTTGAGAGGCTGCGCACATCTGTGTAAAGTGTAAATCGTTATTAATCGCTTATTAATTTTGGAATGCGAGGGTAACAGCCAATTACACCGTAAAACGAAACCAGCAGTTTACGTTCGCTTTAATGTTACATAAACTTAACTTATAGAGTGAAATCCAATTATGTGCACATGAAAACTGTAGAATAAGATGGGGCCTCGGAATCCATACATACCTTAAGGATATTGAAGAGCGTTGATTTCCCTAACGGTTTCAAGCTCGTTTCTACACAATACGTCTGATACAGCTGTATGAGGCGGGAGGAGATGACTGTTCTCACAACGTTAGCTTTAGCTTTTTCGTTCCATATGCTACATCTTGTAGAAACGAAGGACTGGATATAAAGTCCAAGAAATGGTCAACCTTAGCGGAATCAAGCCTTGTTCTAGTGATGGTTGGCGGCTCTACGAGTTGTCCTGGCTTAGTCTTAAAGGCATGTTTCCTGGCCTCATCAATCCTGAACTTGGTCAGTCGCGGCACCAGCTGTAATAATTCTGTCTTAGAGTAGTCGCTAGCGAAAAGGGACAGAATCTGCTGTTGTGTGTACCAAGAGTTGGCTTCATTGTAAAGGGTCACGAGTCTAGATACCAGACTTTCCTCCTCGGAAGCAGCAGAGGTTGCTCCTCCGCTTTGGTGCTTTGTGAAAACCTGCTGAAGCAACCGCGATGAATTCCCCGGTGCAATAGCCTCTAGAGTGGTTTCAACAGCTTGGTGGGCTTTTTTCGGTAGTAACGCTGCGTTGACGATGAGACAGTCATAACATCGGACTTACATTGAAACCTAACTAGACTTATCGGTAGTAACGCTGCGTTGACGATGAGACAGTCATAACATCGGACTTACATTGAAACCTAACTAGACTTATCCGGCCATCAGTTGATCTTAGCAGGAAACTGTTGAGGTATTGCAGCTGATGTTCCACTCGCGGGGTGGGTTGCCACTCACGAGACGTTTCTACTTCTGCCGATGACCCTTGGGATGATGATGACAAGATGTCCGAATTCGGGTCGCTTTGCTGCAGCAAAACAAAACAACCCTTTTTGGCTACTTAAATAACAATGAAGGCAACTTAATCTACGCCCGAACTATAAGCAAAGCCAGGAGCCCATGACTAGCAGCGAACAACAGTGCTATTCTCCAGTCACAAATTTTCGTCCGAAAACCCAATTTTCCTCGGACAATGGACCGCTGCGCTCCCGCTCCCATTGCAGGAGCCCGATGACCAATCACAAGAAACTGACTTGACGTCATAGCTTCACCGAACCTGAACTGCCTTTGTTTTTTTGCGGAAGGGGTAGTCCAAAAATATATCGGTCTGTAAAAATGCCGTGACAAAGCGTGGCTTAGAGTTGGACTTGCTCGCTCCTATCGTCATGGGCTCGCTAAGCCGATTTCTTCCTATACAGTGTTTTCAAGTGACGTCACGGCGGCCAGGTTGGTACTCCCAAACAAAGGAAAGGAGGCACCATGAGTACCCAACTAATCCTCCCGGAACTGAGCTCCATTATCATATAAACGTTTTCTTTTGTTCCGGTGGTAAAAGAAGGTTACTGAGCACGTGAGTGAAAGCCCTCTTATAAAGATTATAGTAACAGTGATAATAATAATAACAACAAGAGGCTACAAGTAGCCTATACTCGGGCCTGCAAAAGTACAGTGAGTGGTGTATGGTTAATTTAGCGCTAAAGAAAAGAACAGAGAGAAGTTTGTCCTTCTCACATCGGCCTTACATTGCGATTCTCATGATGTTCGACTGTGTATGTAGTAAATACCCAGATTATCTTCATTACAGGTGGTGACAATGACCACTGGACCCTGGAAACAAGGTGAAAATAGTGTATTTATGCCAAAGTGGCTAAGCCTGACATTGTTTTTTACTGATCGATGGGTATTCTTGCTCAGTGTTTAAGAAAGGAAACGCTACTTGAACGGCTTAAGATGAAACGAAATGACTCGTCGAAACATCTTTTGCAGAAAAAAATGAAAGAGAAACAAAGGTGAGATGTGAAAACATCTTTCCAAGATGACCAAACTTTCGTGCAGTGGTGCACGTAAAGGTTACTTTGTCACGTGCGCGACACGTGAAGATGTGCACTATATCTCGACACTTGAAAATACTTCCAGAAGTGCAAAAGTTCCTTGAGGCCATGCCAAATGAATCCATAGCACGAGAATCAAATATTTAAAATATACCATTTGTTGTAATTTAAATACTCGCAGTAATATGCACCCAGTTGTCAAAATAAATATGTTTTTGGTCCATATAGGGAAAAACTGTGACCGAGGCCTTGAAATTGCTGCTTTTTCAAGAAGGATGTCACAGTTTTTTGCTATACAGACCGACCCTTTGCTGGTAAATAACTTTTTTTTCCTCTCCCCCATCCTCTCTGAAATCACTTGTTTTAATTGTTGACTCGCACCGCGCTTGATAGTGAATGCAGTATTAAAGCGACTTACAAACTGAACGTTTCAAGAGAAATTCCATTTCCAAACCTCTTGTCTAATGAAAAATAACCTCTGTATGTAAACGGAGTCGGTGTAAAAAATTGGAAATTTAAGGTCATCAAACAAGCTCACGCAATTAAGGCTAGGTTTCCGCCTGCCGTGAGCAGGCCGGATGAGAAAATTCCACCCGCTCCCGGAACCAATCAGATTGCAGGATTTGTTGAATTCTGCCCACTCACGCATTGAGAAAAAAATAAAATAATTATAATTCTCTGTGACCAAATTTTGGAAAGTACCTATCAAAGACATACAGTAAGCAAAATCTATTGTGCAACTTCCAAGTACATTACCAGTATGACTTGGGCTGTATTGAATCTGAAAAGTTGTGTTGAACGCTATGACTTCTGCAGGTAATTCTGTTAACATGAAATATGTTTGTCTCGACAAGCTTGATAAGGCAGTGTATAGATCATTTCCTACATTTACAACTGATAATTACGGGGAAGTAATTAATTTCCTATCATAATTATAATTATATAATGGCACATAGTGACATAGTTGCACATTCACTACCAGCATTTGAGCCATACACTAAAACATCACCTTGACAGTTGTTTTACTAGGATCAATAGGGTGTGAACCAGAATTTTTCTAGGTTATGTCCCTGCAAAGGTTGAACTTTCCGGTACCAGCAATATGCCATGCGGTGGACTAGACTTTTAACAAGAAACTATTTCAAAAAACAAAAAGTAGTGTTTCGTTTCCGGAATGGAATACTATAGTGTGGGTCACTTGTCCTGTCATTCTTATTTTGCTTCGTGGATTGAAACTCTCAAGAAATAAAGATAGAAATATGAACTCAAACTCTCTGAACTGTGTTCCTTGGTAGCAACATGCATAATTAGCTTTTAAACGCACAACGCAAGGCTCAATAAAACGAGACAACAGACGTATTGGCGTTTTTTGAGGGGAACACTGCCTTGCGGCTGGTTAGCCTATGCGACTTCCAGATTGCGTGACGTAGAACAACCTCACTTATCTCCCCAGCACTACGAGCTGAGTAGTAAACAGCACGTGCTGGATCGGACAAGAGTATCGGTTAGCGAGCGATGTACCAAGACAAACGAGCAAACAAGCTTGGTGGAAGTCACCGTACAGGAGAGGACCCAATTTTAAAGGGGCTAGGTCACGCTGTTTTAGGTAATTTTGTTTAAAATTGTTAGTTATGAGCCCTAAACGTCAAATTGGCAGAGCAAGAGTCTTTCATTTGCAAAATCACGGCCACATAACAATTTAGAATTATTTTTCAGCTGTTTAAATGACATTTTGATATAAACTGATATAAATTTGAAAAAAGGTGGGCCGACGTTTTTCCAATTTACCTAAATGCAATCCACTTGAATCCCCCCCAGTTATGTCCATCCTTGTCCCTTCTTAGCTTTCCTGTGTTTTGTTTGAGTTCTTCTATAGTTTTGAGCCGTTATTTTGTTATTTCAGTTAATTCTATGGCCATTTCATCAATGCTGAAATTGCCTAAAATTGCGTGACCTAGCCACTTTAATGAAGGCAAAGCGATATATCCAACCCATCCATAAAGGGAGAGAGGGGAAAAACTTTAACAAATTGCAAACAGCTAGTTGGTTTACTATAGAAGACAAACTGCCAGGTGAACCTTGGACGGCTGACTGAGGCTTTTACAGCTGGACTCTGTCTATTAAAGTAGCCAGTTGCACAGGTTCTACTATGTAGCTGGTAGGCATTACACGTGCTCTTTAGCAATAATGAATGAGGCTTTAACAGATTTGGCCAATGCAGGTGTACGTTATAATCTGAGATCTGGGAACAAAGTCTTTATGTCCTCGTTTTATTTACAAAAGAACCGTTGATTTTATGATCTTGAACGGCCGACTACAAAGAACGCGAGTACGGTCACGTGTCATTAATCGTATTTTACTGATAGGGCAGTAAAATCTCATTTAAAGAGAGAAACATATACTCGTTTATGTGCACAATACATCGAAGAATAAAGTCTACAAATACCTGTTTTACCTTTAAATACTTACTCCTGCATAACATGGCAATTACTAGCTTTACAATCACTGGTTCCTCGTTAATCCAATTTATTACTAAGAATTGTTTGCATTACTAATTAACGCGAAAAGGGATAACTTGGGAATTTTTAACAATATATCGCTTTCATCTAACCCAAAATCATTCAGATATTCAAAACGCCTTATGCATAATCCATTTCTTTCGCCTTCGTGTTTGTCAGCATTATGATTTGGAATATTTTAGGTTTACGTGTTCACAAGTTTGTTTTTGTATCTCGTAGATGTTTAGATTTCCAATTACACACTCTGTTTCGATTGGCCACTCTAACTCGCTGTGTAAATAGTTCACCCTAAATTCAAAATAGATACGTTTCGTTTCTGAGAAAACAAAACATTCTTTTACAAATCATACCGGGTATTCCTGATTTCTGCATAAATTTAAGTTTCATTTTGCATTTACCTGTTCATCCACGCTTTTTGGAAAAGTGGTACATACACTGTACCACGTGCTTAGATTTAAACGCATACCTGAGGTAGATATTTTTGTTGTGTTTACGAGGAAGTGATCTCCCTTGCTAGTAATACGATGAAATGTGGATGACCTCGGTACGTTGTTACCCAAATACGTTCCTGCAAGTTTCCGCCTTTTTCTGCTGTTATAAAATAGACGTCTCAGCCTTTTCTCTGTAATTCTGCTTGGTTCTCGGGCACGTCTATGTCGATGCTCACGCAAGTCAAAACAAAAGTAAACAACTTTTGCTTATCGAGACCTGTATTTCTCCTTCGGAATGAAGTCTTTATTATCATTGAGAATCAAATAACTGTACAGCCTTTCAAACTACATCAAAGTTATTTTCTAAAGAGCTGATCACATTTTCCACTGATGACATCAAATCTTGTGAAACTAGAACAGAACTATACACACAAGATGGCAGTGAACACAATCGCTAATATGGCTATTTGAACAAAGGATATAAGCTAGACCATTACAAGAAACAAACTGTTTAACAATGAAAAAGAAAAAAACGTAATAGACAAAAAACTTATCTCCGTAGTCAATGGTACACTGAGCGGGAGGCTATTTGTTCGCGGTGAAAATGGTACCAGCGTGAGGCCATTTGTTCGCTGTGCAAATGTTTTTACTTTGTCTTCAGAAGATTCCAATATAGCGTCCATTTGTTTGTGGAGTTATTTTCTTTGTCGCTGTCATCCTCAGAGTAGTTCTCAATAAGGTATCCGCGGCTTATTAAAAATTTAGGATTTTGACTTGTATCACTTTCAATAGTTGCGTCCATTTCAGTTACATTCGAGTATATTCTTGTTTCATTCAGTTCGCGGAACGACCCGTTTCGAAGCTGACGCTTGACATCTTTTAGTGTGGGTCTACCGCGAAAAGCGTATGCCATTCTTTGTATGTGCTTTGAGCGCCCCAAGAAGAAATCGATTAAGCCAACGCAATGTCGATCTTCAGTAATCCAAACAACGCAACACAGAGCTCTTCATGACCTTAAATTACGTGTTTGCTTTAAATAACCAAAGTAAACAGCGCCACGTAACTTCTATTGTGCATTACCCAATCAAAACACCGCCACGTGCTTTCTATTGTGCATTGCCCAATCAAACACGGCCACGTTTTCCTATTGTGCATTTTGCTGCACAGGAAAAAAAAAAAACTGAAATCTAACGTCTTTTATAACTCGAGCCCCTACGGGGCCCGAGTAATAAAGATAGTCATAATTATAACAATAGTAATACTGTTATTAACACTCTGAGCTCAGTACCCAGCGCTTAGTGTTATGGGAACCAACTATGAAGGTATATCTATGACAAAATTCAATGATAAGTATTTGAAATAAAATCGTCCAAATCATAAATGCATCAATCCAAAGCTGAATGGCAACAAGCAGATTCTGAAAATGGCCATCATGGAAAGAGGCATAACGCAAAGAGGCATAACAAAAAAGAGGCATAACGAAAAGAGGCATAACACAAAGAGGCATAACGCGAAAAGGCATAACGCAAAGAGGCATAACGCAACGAGGCGGAACGGAAAGAGGCATAACGCAAAGAGGCAAATCGCAAAGAGGCATAACGCGAAAAGGCGTAACGCAAAGAGACATAACGCAAACAGGCATAACGCGAAATAGCATCTCTCAAAGAGAGGGAGGAGAGGGATGGGTGTGTTGTCGGAATTGGGGGAGGGGTCGGTAATTGCTGCTGAAAGCAAGACAAAATTGGCGCCTGCAGATACTCGTGCCGCTCGGCTCAGATAGCACCATTTTGAACATGGCTGCAAATCGTGCAGGCTCTGCTTTACAGCAGACAATGTCTTCCCTTTTAAACGAGGCAATTCGGCTTCTGAGCGACGATCGAGAGAACGACCGAAGATCAGTCCGACCAAGAAAGAGTGTGTTCTGAAAGGGTAGCGGCGAATTTCAGGTGAGGATC
>NC_090888.1:5755263-5762763 GCF_036669925.1 Montipora capricornis | reverse complement strand
TCGTAAGAAATAATGGGGACATACTTAGCATATTGGCGTGCTAAACTGATATGATAAGCAATTACCAGATTCACCACTGAACATTTTCTCGCCGATTATTTGTGAAGTGCCACTGTAAGGAGAATTCAAGTCTTTGGATTTTGGCTATGTTCGGGGAAAGGAATGATTCCTAACAAATAGGGAATATGCAGATAAGACTCTTGATCTTCGAGTGTGAAATAAATATAATGTAAAAGAATTAAAATGCAGTCCCAAAACTATCGGTATCAAAATATCAGCCGTGTGCACGTGGGCCTTTGTTACTGTGCTTCGAGATCCTCACCTGAAATTCGCCGCTACCCTTTCAGAACACACTCTTTCTTGGTCGGATTGATCTTCGGTCGCTCTCTCGTCGCTCAGAAGCCGAATTGCCTCGTTTAAAAGGGAAGACACTGTCTGCTGTGAAGCAGAGCCTGCACGATTTGCAGCCATGTTCAAAATGGTGCTAGCTGAGCCGAGCGGCATGAGTATCTGCAGGCGCCAATTTTGTCTTGCTTTCAGCAGCAATTACCGACCCTCCCCCAATTCCGACAACACACCCATCCCTCTCCTCCCTCTCTTTGAGAGATGCTATTTCGCGTTATACCTCTTTGCGTTATGTCTCTTTGCGTTACGCCTTTTCGCGTTATGCCTCTTTGCGATTTGCCTCTTTGCGTTACGCCTCTTTCCGTTACGCCTCTTTCCGTTATGCCTCTTTGCGTTATGCCTTTTCGCGTTATGCCTCTTTGTGTTATGCCTCTTTGCGTTATGCCTCTTTTTTGTTATGCCTTTTTGCGTTATGCCTCTTTCCATGATGGCCATTTTCAGAATCGGCTTGTTGCCATTCAGCTTTGGATTGATGAATTTATGATTTGGACGATTTTATTTCAAATACTGATCATTGAATTTTGTCATAGATATACCTTCATAACCAACACATGGACGTCGAGGGAGAGGCAGGCCCAAGCAGGACTACATCGCAACGCTAAAGAGGGGGAATCCCATATGAAACAGACGGGGATGCTCTTCGTCTCGCTTAGGGGTGTAAATTTTGGATTTGGTCTCGGTTAGGGTGTTCCGGGCAAATCGCGAATATTTTAAGGTCTCGTTTCGGGTTCCGCAAATAAACACAGAATTCAACAAAACAGAAATTCAAATTTTCTTTTTAATTTGTTTTAGGGGTCAAAATTTGTCTCCTTCAGGGTTCACAAAAAGCTTGAGCCACGCCCAGATGGTCTCCTTTAGGGGTTAAATTCAAAATTTCCGACGAGCATGCCCGTCTGTTCCATATGCTGCTGGTATATGTTAAAACAATAGTGATCTAATCGGCTTCATATATAAAATGGGGAATATAAAAGCAAAAAGCGACACAAGGTGGGTTGAATTTTTTGAAGGTATATCCATATTTCGGCTGGCCAAACCAGGCTTCTTCAGGTACAATAAGCATATTTCAAGCATATGTAGCATATTTTCGTAATATGTTCCGGAAACACAGTGAAACACAGTGTAGATAAGCTTATATTAAAAAATAATCACATAGCATAGAACGGAACAGTCTGATTCTTCGTGGATGTTCAGACCATCGGGATCAATTGTTCTGCCTTTTTGGATTACAAAATAAAACTTCTGTGGCCTTACGGATAGAGTCTCGGATGGAAGAGAATTTTTCGATGGGTATTAATTGCATGTCGTTGGCAGTGTGTGGTTAGGAGATGACAGGAAACGTTCTGCGGCTGCGGTAGGTTTAGATTTTTAGTTAGGGTTGTCTATAGGGAGGGGGTTGCACTAGTACGAATTTTATTTGTTTTGTTTTAAATTGGGTCAAAATTGAAGCTTTTCCTAATCACGCGGCGAGCAAAATTTGGAAAAATTTGTCAGTGGACCAAAAATATTAAAGACGCCGTAGTGCGGGGCAGGCAGATTTTTCCAAAATCGCCCAAAGAAAACAAAAATTCATTAAACATGTCAACTGCGTGTTTATATAAGAAAAATCCCAATATTGCCCCGAATTCCTGTTCCTGTTCTTCGCCCAGCTTATACATCTCTTTGCTTATTAACATTAATAATAATTATACATTATCAATTATATACTTGCGTTGTAATTATTAACTCGAAGCGCAACTCGAAGTCCAACTCGAAGTCTAACTCGAAGTCCAACTCGAAGTCCAACTCGAAGTCCAACTCGAACTCGAACTCGAAGTCCAACTCGATGATACCTAACTCCCAATCTCTAAAATAGCAACCTCGAAACAGAAATATCGCGAATTTGCCATCGATATTTTGGTGACACGCATCTCTTTTTTAACGTGAATCTTCGATGTCTTCTCAAAATATGAAAAGTTTTTTTTTATTTCTTACCCTCCTTGATAAATTTCTCGTATAAGAAGCTGGAACATTTCGGTTTGTCTGCCAGAGTGGCCGCGAATTGCTAGAATTGTGTGTCAAGTGAAGTTGAAAGAAACGCGTTTTATGTGCTGTTTATAAGTGGCATCTGAACCGAAAAAACGGGAGTGCCCAAAAATATTTTTGATGTTGTTAAGAGACAAAATAATGGACTACAAAGAGGCTTTCTTGCAACGGGAGATATTTGACTTCAAAATCATCAAATATTTGAATTTTTCAAAATGTATCACAACGCACTCACTTATTTGCCTCTGTTGATTAACAAGCTGTCAATCAAACTCACTGACACTTTTTCCTTGTGTTTACTAAGGATGTATCAATATGTGTGTATACCCTCAAATCAATAGGTCAAATACAGTTGTACTGAGAGCTTCATATATTTTGCCCAATTTGAAGCAATTTCCATGGTAAAAGTCTGATAAATTCAGGGGGGTGGCCTATCTTCCCCCTTAAAGATCCAAAACACAAACCAGGTTGTAGTTTTCAGTTTTGGGCTAGACCCCTTAAACTGGCAAAGTTTCATGGAATTCGGTGAGACGGCATGTAGCAGCCTGCTTGGTGCTCCGGTGGACTCACTCTTAAAACCTGTGCTCTTGATCCTCTGCCTGCCTCTGTCTTAACGAAATGTTTGCCAACTTTGCTGCCAGTAATTACTGTTACAGTGAATCGTTTTTTAGAGGAGGGTTTTATGCCTAATGCACTTAAGTGTGCTTTGATCACTCCACTTTTGAAAAAGTCTAATTTACTGAGATCATGAGGAGTTTAAGAACTTTCGTCCGGTGTGTAATCTTCCGTTCATTTCTAAATTAATTGAGGGGACGGTTGCCGCCCAACTTGTGCATTATATCGATGAGAATAATCTCAGTGAGAAACTACAATCTGCCTACAAGAAACAACATAGTACTGAGACCGCCCTGTTGAAAGTACACGATGATATCTTACGAGCTGTAGACAATGGTGCCACTGTCTTTTGTTACTGCTCGATTTATCCGCAGCTTTTGACACTGTTGATCACAGTTTACTAGAAACTCCACAGATTGGAGATGCGATTTGGTGTCAAGGGAAGGGTCCTGGCGTGGTTCAAATCCTACGGAGTCAATTTGTCTGCGTGAATGGAACCAGTTCAACAAGGTCTGATCTAATGTACGGTGTTCCCCAAGATTCTGTTCTTGGCCCTATTTTATATCTTTTGTATACTTCCTCTCTTGGTGAGGTTATAAGAAGACATAATATGAAATTTCATGTCTACGCTGATGATTCTCAGGTTTGTTTTTCGTTCGACTCTGCAGCTTTTTTGATTCGCCTGTTATTGTGCCTAGAATTGAAGCATGTGTATGTACATGATATTGCGACATGGGTGTCCCTGAACAAACTTAAACTTAATGGTTACAAGACAGAGCTTTTGGTCATTGGATCGCGACATCGTCCGGTCTCTCAGCTCCTCTCTTTCACAGTGGTTGATGGGTCAGCTATTCAACCCTCTCAGTTTGCCAGCAACACAGGTGTAATTTTTGACAATAAACTGAACATGGATCGTCAAGTTACTGCCATCTGCTTAAATCAGCCTTTTTTCACATTCGTAATATCTCTCGTATTAGAACGTTTTTGTCAGCTGAAAACACCAAAATGTTAGTGCATGCTTTCGTAATGTGTAGATTGGACAACTCTCTTATACGAACTTCCGAAACACTTGATTCATAGACTTCAGTTAGTTCAGAACTGTGCGATAAGTCTGATCCTATGTGGTGCTAAACACGAAAGAATTACTCCTTTACTGAGAGAACTACACTGGCTTCCCGTCGAGCAGAGGATTATTTTTAAAGTCATACATTTAAAGCTTTAAATAATTTAAGTCCCAGCTATATTCGTGATCTGTTACAAACTTACAAGCCATCTGGGAGTTTACGATCTTCAACCATGAACTTGTTAGTGACACCTAGATCGAGGTTAAAATGTTATGGTGATCGTGCTCTTTCGGTTTGCGCTCCTAAACTTTGGAATAATCCTCCAGGAAATCTAAAATGTAGTCCAAATCTTACATCTTTTAAAAGCAATCTTAAAACTTACCTTTTTAAGCGCTATTTTAATTTGTAGCTTAATTTGCTTTTGTACTTGAATTTATAATTTACTAAGTTACTGCTCTTTTATCATTTTATTGTAAAGCGCCATAGAACTCTAGAATAGGGCGCTATGGAAATGTATTATTATTATTAAAGCCTAAATTCTTATTATTGTAATCACTTCACGACTATTCCAAGTTTTTAATGTTAGAAAGGTATGGCAGTCCCTCAGGATTGAAAACGTTATGAGCGGCGCTTTATTTAGTGGAGAAAATAAAAATTTATCTTCAAGTGCAGATGTCCTTCATAAAACCTGAAATTTCGTCATTTCACGCTGTTGTTTTGCTGAAGACGGCAGAGAAATGGACAAAAATGAAAAACGCACGTGCAGAGCGTGCAAAGCTATTGTTTTTGGCCACTATATATGCAAATTTCCGACGTTCTCGTTGATGTCGCCGTTGTCGTTGCTAAAGCTCCCGGGCGCTCACTAGGGAGCTTAAGCAACAACAACGGCGGCGGCAACGAGAACGTCACAAATTTGCATATTTAGTGGGTAAAAACCATAGCTTTGCCTGCCCTGCACGCGCGTTTTTCACTTTTGTCCATTTCTTTGCCGTCGTCAGCAAAACAACAACGTAAAATAGCCAAGTTTTTCGTTTTATGAAGAACGTCAGCACTTGAGGATAAATTTTCATTTTCTCTCCTAAAATTGAGTGCCGTTCCGACTGGTGTCATCTTTGCGGAGATACCTCACGCTTGGCAGATTAAAAACGTTGAAAGAGGCACGAAGCGATTAGAATAACGGAAATTTCTATTTTGAGATGACGTTCTCGTTGCCGTCGCCGTTGTCGTTGCTTAAGCTCCCTACTATTGGATAAAGGTTGAAAAGGCTTTTAAGCATAATTATGATAATGTGTTCACGTGTGCACAGTGTACATGTACATGAATGCATAATCGATGTCCTGCCTTTTGACAAAAACTTAACCCGCAGCGGTGGTATCTCCTGTTTGCGATAATATGGGGCAATTATGTAGTTATCTGAAGTAAAAACTAACGGTTAAAGCGCGCGACATTTCGACCGAACTTCGGTCATTATCAAGCTTATAAATGAGAATAAAACAATTTTGCATAAGTATGAGTATAAAACAAAGAAGAAAGAGTATGTAAAGTATGAAAATGCAAAAAAAAGGGGGTTAAAAAACATGCAAGAATAACAATAAAAATGATTACAAAATTGAGTCTGACTGTACATTTTATAAATGAGACAGTCAAACTTGTTCCTTCACTTTTTTAAGATGGTAAAATTCTTAGTAAGTTCATTGGGCACATAAGAAAGTTTTGACACGGAAATGTTTTCTAATGGAGCAAGACGCATTCCGCATTCCGCATTGAGACGCTCGTCTCAGGGGTGGATCCAGAGTAGTTCAAGTGATTTCCAGAAATCACTCAAATGTTTTCAAACCTCTCTTTGTTCTTTTTCTAGTTCTTTACTTTAGTTCAAGAAATCAATTGTCCTTCTGGCAAAGAAGCCAAGCGTAGTATTTCAATTTTCTTTCGAGTACACCACACCGGTCGAGTCTCCGGCCGCACGCCCTCGTTCTTTGTCGATACATTTCGAAAAACATCGGGAAAAAGCAGAGGCGCCCCGAGCTCAGTATGAGGGAATATAAAGATTTGTATGAGAAGACAAGACCTGACACCTGAAAAGATAACTTTACGAAAACAATTCTCTAGCCTAACCTTATAGCCATTGTGGCTCGCTACCTTCCTGTGAGGTTTTCTTTTCCAGATTCTGTGAGAATTGAGCCATTGTCAGTTCCTCGGTTGCCAACAGTCATAATAAAATACCAAGGAAGAACACTGAATTCTCAGAAGCCCACCAGATGGAATCAAATATTCCTGGATAAAATGTTACCACGGTTAAAAATCCACGGTACAATTCAAGAGCAAAGGTTTTTCTTTCATTTCAATCCGCTAGCCGCTCAATAGCCCTGCTAGCGATGTCAGGCAGCCGTTAGTGTCCTAAACATATCGATAAAACAATAAAAAAGAGCCTCTTGAAAAGTCAACACCACACGACGACCGTTTAGTTTCCGCTTGGTTACAACTCTTTTTTTGTGGCTTGGGAACGTTGCCAAACAAAGACAAACAGAGGCTCGTCACCAAACTACAATCAAATAAGAATTGGCCAACGTAAAAAAAACCGGTTTATTATTTATCAGCGTCACATCTCATGCTGTGTTTTAATGTTTCTCGTATTTTTCTCGTATTCATTGTCCCGAGAAAGAAATTCTTGCCGATTTCGGTGCTCATTTGTTGAAATGAGGGAAGCATACTATGTGAAATGAACTGTGAACTTAGCTCATTACCCGCGCAAACTGTATTAGCTTCGACTGGACTCTGAAAATGATACTTGAACTCGATTCGGGGTATGCACATATCTGACTACGATCAAAAAAAAAAAAAAAACTCAAATGGTTTTATAACGTGGTATGCATGGTATGCATCCCGCGTAAAAAGGGTATTGACCTTCAAGGGTAAAAGAGAGGGAGGGTGCGGTTTTCCTCGTCCTCATCTAATCTCTGTGCTGCCTTCCCAGTCGGCTGCACAGCTGCAATCTTTGTTGAGCAACATCTTCGTATTCCTTCCAATGCTTTTCTCGGGCAATCGTGAGGGCCTCCTGTGATGGGGCAATTCCTGTCAAATGGAATAAACAAAGTAGGTATGATTTGAACTCAGCAATTTTAGTACGACTTGGAAAGGGTCACCATTGTTATTTTTCGGAATTTTATTGTATTTCTCAGATAGTATGCGCGCTGGCTAAATCAGCGGGCCGTATTCTACGGACAATGTTTCTCTGTCCCGGCCTTGTCGTGTACAGTTAAACTTGAGAAATGAAACAACGTACGTTTTCTAGTCGAAATGTCTGCTGTAGCCTTTTATCGCTAAAACATTCATGTGTTCGGGCACGTCCCCTTGGTGTCCATATTAACCGGGTTTCACTGTATTTCAAACAGCC
>NC_090888.1:5742763-5745263 GCF_036669925.1 Montipora capricornis | reverse complement strand
CGCGCACCGGTGGCTCAGTTGGTTGAGCACCGGGCTGTCACGCGGGAGGTCGTGAGCTCAACTCCGGCCGGACCAACACTCAGGGTCTTTAAATAACTGAGGAGAAAGTGCTGCCTTTGGACGATAAGGACGAGAAGCCGGAGGTCCCGTCTCACAACCCTTCAATGTTCAGAATCCTGTGGGACGTAAAAGAACCCGCACACTTGTCGCAAAGAGCAGGGCATGTAGTTCCCGGTGTTGTGGTATGTCTTCTGTGGTGTATTATGGCTTGGAGGGTAAATGCTCGGAGATATTAGCTACACCAAGCTACTCTAAAAATCCGAGGGTAAATAAAGGTGTATGATATGATATGATATGATGCCCGAACTCCCTGGGCGCCATGTAAACAAGCAGAGACTGGCAAAATCTCTAAGAACGATTGGGGCCGGTGGAAAAGTGATGGTGATGCTCAACGGAAAATCAAAAAATGGTAATCAAACACCAAAATTAAAGGATATCATACTAAAACAACCATTTAAATCAAAGCTATAATGGTTGCGCTCAATATGTTAACGATTACTGCTTTAGATTTCTGTTTGGTCTAGACCACCCACAGAGTGTCATGGCTTTTTAGTAAAGTTCCCTTTCAGAATGGGAAAAAAAATGACTTTCTGTCCCAAGCTTTTTAAGTGAAACAAAAATCTGCAATTGACACTCCTGAGCGAGACGCCCCTCCCCGCTCCCCCTTCATTAAAAATGTACTAATTAATCAAGTGTAGCCTTCTTTAAATTTACCTCAGTACAGTATCAACTTCCACGATCGTGATTAAGAAAACATCGACCGTACAAAAATAAAGTGAACGTATAACGTCAGCTGACTTACAATAGCAAAGCCATCTGCAGTGGGAGACATGACACAGCTCCAAATTTCCTCCTCTGGAACTTGCAAAATTTCCAGGCGATATTGAATAGCCACATACGGACCAACTAAAACGCGTGCGGTAATACTCTCCCTTGATAAGCCAAGAGGACCCAAGGCGCAGGCGTGTTGACAAAATTCTCCAAATGTGTGGGTTTGCTCAGAGTGTGTTATTATGGGTCTCGAATCTGTCATGTTGCTTAAATAAATAAATAAATAAATAAATAATAAAACTATTAACAATATCAAGAATAATAATAATAATATATGATTGTTATTATTATTATTATTATTATTATTATTATTATTATTATTATTATTAACAAAGCGGCTCGGTCACGGATACTGTAGCATGTTTTGAACAATCAAAAGCTTTAATTGTATGACACAAAGCCTTTCAGAAACGGCCCATTTTTATGAATTATTGGTATATTTGTGTCTTAAAACTGTTTGCAAGGCTTTTTCGGTGTGGACGGCTCGGATGACAATGGATTACAATTTTGAACAATTTAGGCTAAATTAAATCTTTTAAATTGTCTGTGTGCGAACGGTCTTGCCATTTTTCTTCATCTACAGAGAAGAATTTTCCTTTAAGACATTTAAAGTTGACGTTAGACATGTGTTAAATTCTCTACAACTAATTTTAGGATAGTGTAGATCAAAATATTCCGAAATCTTTGTGGCCGTGTTGAGCTCAAATGTTCTCTTGAAACTCCCCCAAAATGCATTAGTGACACTATATAAGGTGTTTTATATGAGCCCTGTCCTCACGTATCCGGATACTTTTCAATATTATAAAAGTATTGCGATTTACTCACTCCATTAAACCAGTGATGTAAAAATCGTTTTTCACTGACAAGAAGTATTCTTATTATATACGTACCGAGATTTAGGCGCCAAAAAGGATCGAGATAAAAATAGTCTCTTGCGCTAGAGAAGCCAGCTGATTGGTCATAGGATTTTTTTCACTAGTGAAAAAACCACGTATCGACAGACTGATTGGCTATATCGTTGTTTTCACTGGTGGAAAATTGTCGTATCAGCCTTTTGAATGGCTAATATGATGTTGAACTTTGGCGCGGGTGGCCTGTGCACCGACAGCGGCAGTAAAATTTGTAAACATGGCGGCCGTTCGGTGTATGGTTATCAAAGTTTTTGATCTTTTATTGCTTAGTTTTCTCCACAAAAGTACTTCAGAAGATGTTAAAAAAGTTTTAAAAATGCTCAAGCGAGGTATAGAAGGTAAAGATTTCTTTCATTTCAAAAATATTTTGCTATTTGTTTCGGACTTTTGTTCATGATCGGTGGTTTGATAGCCTCTCGATTAACACTTACTTCGTTAACTTTATGATCTCTGTACTTATACGCACTCACCAACCATGAAGTAATCTATATTTATTGGTAACATTTTTTTTCTTCACTAGTGACAAATATCGTTTCAAGCTTCTCTGGTGAAGAAAACTCGTATGACCAATAGAATCGCTTCATTTTCCCGCCACTGCAGTCGCGGCCGCGCAGCTGAAGCAGCAAAACAGTGATTTCCTAAAAAAAATTGCTTTGTTGTAGAGATGGGAAAAAGATTCTATAATAAATGTGGCTCTA
>NC_090888.1:5725263-5735263 GCF_036669925.1 Montipora capricornis | reverse complement strand
GAATCACAGTGCCGCGCAAAATCAAACGAACTGGAAATAAAAGGTGTAAGTTTACTGTCAATTTATCTTTAAAATTTGCTTGGTGACCTACGTTAAAAGTTTTCATACAAATAGCATTCAACTAACCCCATATTCTTTCGAACAAATGCGATAAAGTTAAGGATCCGAGGAAGAGGAAGCAACCGAAAGGGAAGGCTCAAGAAGGGGAAATACGACTTTGTGCAGTTGTGATTTTTGCGTAAACTGGGAGGCCGGGACAGCAAGAAAAGGAATGCATCTCCTGCTGCGAGATAGAGGAAGCTATGAACAAAATCTCAGGTGAATTGATTGTATTCAAAAGGCAATAAAAACAACTTGATTACTACTAGCCTGCGAGCAAGCTCTCTTTCGGGGTGGGTGGGCCGGCGAGGAGAGAGCTCCAGAATTCAACATACCAAAGTCAATACTAGAGAATCGTCTAGAGGAGGGTTTCAAGATCAAGGAAATTGCCAGTATGTTTTCTGTCTCGGAGAGCACAATTTATCGCAGAATGAAAAGCTACGGACTGAGCTCTCAGGATTTCAGTGATGTTTCACATGAAGAGCTTGATAACCATATAACAGAACTGTCTAAGGACTTTCCATTTTGTGGGGAAGGAATGCTTACATTTCTTCTCAAAGAAAGAGGGATTAAAGTGCAAAGAATGCGACTTCGAGATAGCATCCATCGCGTAGGTGAAGAAGGCGTACGCGAAAGAAAGAAGGGTAGGTTGCAACGAAGGGTCTACAATGTGAAGGGCCCCAACCACTTGTGGCATATAGACACAAACCATAAACTTGTAAGGTGGAATTTTATAATCATCGGTGGAATTGATGGCTATAGCCGATTGCCTGTAATGTTAGAATGCCCCTATTTCCTCAAATGCTGTTTCAAGTAGATTCATTCTGTCTACTAAATTTTCCAACCTTTCCTCGGAAGAGTGGGCGGCGCTTAAAAATCTTAGTAAACGCAACGACATAGTTGTCAAATCGGCCGACAAAGGCGGCGCGGTAGTTGTTTGGCGGTCCGACCTTTACCAAAAAGAAGCTTTGCGGCAACTTTCGGATACCTCGTTTTATGCCGAAATCCCTAAAGATCTCACTTCCAACAATCAAAAACTTGTCAAAGACACCATTCAAAATCTTATAGTTAATCAAGAATTACCGGACGCTGCCACTAATCTCATCATCAACACCCCTAGAACTTCGCGCATTTACTTCTTGCCTAAAATTCACAAACCCAACAACCCAGGTCGCCCTATCGTTTCTGCCTGTAGTTGCCCCACCGAACTCATTTCTAGCTACTTAGACAGGATTATGATGCCTATCGTCAAATCTTTGCCATCGTACATTAAAGACAGTACACACGCAATTCAAATTTTCCGCGATTTCAATTTCTCCGGTCAAGACAAACTTATTTTCACCATGGACATTACATCTCTATACACAGTCATTCCTAATAGCGAAGGTCTTCAAGCACTTAAACACTTTTTCGATCAACGCACTGTCAAAGAACCTAGCTCGGAAACGCTCCTCCGCCTTGCCGAACTAGTTTTAACGCTTAACTGTTTTTCATTCGCCGGCAGCTATTACAAACAAATTAATGGTGTAGCGATGGGCACACGAATGGGACCTAGCTATGCCAATCTTTTTGTACGATATGTTGAACACCAATTTTTTAACCAGTACAACGGCCCTAAACCTGAACTCTACGGCCGCTACATCGACGACTACATCGGCGCTATTTCATCCAGCAGAGAAGAACTCGATCAATTTATAACCTCCGTCAACTCTTTTCATCCGGCTCTTAAATATACCTGGGAAATTTCGGAAACTTCATTGGCTTTCCTAGATATCAAAGTTTCTATTAGAGGCAACGTGCTATGTACTAGTGTGCACTACAAACCTACTGATTCACACAGTTATTTGTTGTATTCATCGTCACATCCATCACATGTCAAGAACTCCATTCCTTATTCTCAATTTCTTAGACTTCGACGTCTACGTAGTGATGACTCCGATTTTTCCAGCAAATCAGAGGAGATGTGCCAGTTCTTCGAAAAACGTGGCTATCCTGTCTCTGTGGTCAAAGCGGGCCATCATCGCGCCCAACAATTTGATCGACAGTCATCACTACAAACGTCACAAAAAGATAAGAATGACAGAATTCAATTCACCTTCACTTTCCATCCTCATAATCACGCAGTCAAAAGCATCATTCTTAGTAATTTTAAATTACTCCAAAATGATCCCGAGACTGGTAGAATCTTTTCGCAACCTCCACTTATTTCATTCAAACGCGACAAAAACGTAGGCAACTTTTTAGTTAGAAGCGCGCTCAAAACTCACGAGCAACCCGGCACTTTCAAATGCGCGCGCTCACGATGCAAAACTTGTCTTTTCATTGTTAACACTAGCAAGATATCGGGACCTAAGCGATCTGTTAAGATCACCGATCGTTTCACATGTACCTCCGTAAATGTCATTTATTGCATAACCTGTAAATGTATGTTATGAAATAAATTATACATTGGTGAGACAGGTAGACGACTAGGTGACCGATTCCGCGAACACCTTCGCGATGTTGAGAAGAATGACAAGGATGCATCTAAGCCAGTCGCTCGCCATTTTAATCTGCCTAACCACTCCAAAAAACAAATGGCTATCTGCGGCCTTTCCCTACATCTAGGTACGACGGAAAGCCGCAAGAGTCTGGAACAAAAATTCATCTTTCAAATCGGCACCCTTAATCCTCACGGTATTAACGAACGCTTTTCATTTAACTAATATATTCCTATTTTTCACGTTGCCATGTTACCACCAATAGCGTAGCTCCTACTCTACTATAAAAACTACACGTAACCCATAATCCCTCGATTCGCTCTGACGAAGGGCTAACGCTCGAAACGTCAGCTTTTAGAATCTCTGTACGGTGGCCAATTTACATTATCAACTCCGTTGATAAAACCAAATTTTTGTATATCATTCTGTCTACATTGATGTAGTTTGTCTCCCCCTCTAAGACTTCACTGTCATATTCTAATTCCAATTTCCTACCAGTAACAATGACTTGCTGCATACATCGAATAACTTCCACGGGGTTGTGTACATTGTTTGTGTGGCAAAAGGTTACAACCTTTCCAACAGCAGTATCAATGTTATCTTGTTTCTCTTCAGGTATAGGTAGAGGTGAGTCGGAAGCTTCTATGACTGGGTTTGCTTCCTGTATTTGTTGTGGAGCTTGGGACATCCCTGGATTCACTGACGATTCACTTCCAGAGTCAGCATTTGTTGTGCCTTCTACAATGCACGCAGTTACCCCATTGTCACCCTCTGAGTCTGAAACACTCTTCTCTTCTGAGTTCACTCACTGGGAATTCTTTCTTGCAAGCCATGCATTTCTCTTTTACTTCACAAGAATTCTGCGGCAAAAGAGATTTAGTGCACAGATCTTTTTGGATTGGTCTAAAGTAAATTTTGGATTGCCCTCCTAAATTTCTTCTTATTTCTTTGGCAGCCCAGGAGCATTTCAGAGGTGTTAAATCCCGGCAATTTGGTAGGCAATGTAGCATCTCAAAACCTCCTGCTTCAAGTAACTGAGGAAACCCCTTCTCATCACCTACATTGTCCTTTTCACTCGAGACAAGCTTCTCATACACTGCACTTGCATCATCATCTAAGAGTAGCTTGATCTTTTTTACACCTAAGCCAGCTTTGTGCAAAGTTTGTTTCTCAAGAGCTGATGGTGTTTTGCACTGATACCGATCTGCAAGGCACACAAAGTGAACAGCCCAAGTTTGTGGATAAGGATGTTTTTTGCTTCTACTTTTAGACTGCGACTGAGGACCCCTAGGATTGAAAAGACGCATTCGTTCCTCCAGGACAGCGTAAGCTAAAGGTACATCGCCGTTTCTGCTTGTTGAGGCGCTTCCAACACTTCGAGAACCAAACGATGACCTGCTACTGTTCCCTTCATCCTCTTTACAAAGTTCACGCAATCGATCTCGATATCCAATCGCAGTTACACCAAGTCGTTCTAATTCCTCTCCACTCATCGACTGTACTATCGAAGGAACGATTCTTTCTTGTCGAAATACTGCAGCCAGCGTTTCAAGGTTTAGTTCCGTCAAGACGTCATCCATTTTTTGGCGCTTCAACAAAGCAAAACACGGAATGTTTTTTGGGAGCCTGGTGACGATCATATCGAAGTTTGCACCGAATATAATGAAGTAAGCACCGAATATACTGAAGTGAACACCGAACGAATAAACCACCCAGCATAATAAAATGACCACCCAATATACTGATTTAAGCACCGAATATAATGAAGGAAGCACCGAATATAATGGATGAACACCGAATATAATGAAGCGGACACCGAACGAATAAACCACCCAGTATAATAGAATGACAACCGAATGTAATGAAGTAAGTACCGATTATAATGAAGTAAGCACCGAATATAATGAAGTAAGCACCGATTATAATGATTTAAGCACCAAATATAACGTAGTAAGCACTGGATTTAACGAATTATGCACCAAATATAATGCTTTAAGCGCCGAATATAAGGAAGTAAGCACCGAATATAAGGACGTAAGCACCGAGTATCATGACCAAAAGTATCATAAGACAGTTGTGGCGTTCCATACATCACCACCGGAATCAGAATGTTCACTTGTAACTACGTGAGCATCTCTACGACCCTCGTGATCATCTTAATCGAATTCATTGATCGTTGCTTGGCTGAAGCGATTCTCTCTTGCTTGAAGAAGTGTTCTCATCATGATGATACCTCACTTGAATCTCTTTCTTATTAAATCGGTTTACGGTTTATTACGCCTGCAACAAAATTAACTTCGTACTATAATTATAAGGCAGTAGACAAAGTTGAGTTAAAAGACTGAAATCGACTGTCTAAGCACAAAAGAAAATATTAGAGCAAAGTTAAACACTTACCGTCCATTAGCTCAGCCTTATATTACAATGTAAGCGTATAAGAACTAAGCAAACAAACATTTCCCTTGCACTATTCCACGAGGGATTACGGAGGTATTGCATGAAGTTGATATATTAAAACCGAACAATTATGAAATCGTGCTATCAAACCGAAATAGTACGTACTGTGTACATCCTTTAGTGCGCTCTATACAGTACTAAGCACTGTAAGCAGCATACTGGAGTACGAACACTAAAGCATTTATCTGTGGCAGGTAAGCCAAGCTGAAGCCGTTAAAAGAGGGCCGGCTTTATGGACCGTATTCATAAAAGGCGGGCAAGAAATTATTATCTTGTCTTTGTGTTAATCATCCTCATTAACCTCACTTTAGAGCAAAAGATCTTTTGAACTTTGTCCGTGCAAACGAGGCAAGTGAGGATAATTAGAATAAAGACAAAAGATTAATTTCTTAGCCGCCATTTATGAATATGCTCTATTCCCTTCAATTGACCTGTAATGTATTTAAGTTTATTTTTGGTTTGTTTACGGTTGTTTCAGATCTATCTGCGTGCGAGGTTGGTGCAACGCTCTCTGTTGCCGAGTCTTTCAATGTGCAGCCAAAACTTGAAGATCGAAATTAGGCAAGTTCAGAGAGCTATAATTATTCCATCAAGGACGGGACGCAAGGTTTCTCTCCGTAATGACATTATGTATGGTACTCACTTTCCAGCTGCGTTGGTTTGATTGAAAAAGACCGCCTCACTTTATCATAAATAGAGTGTGAAGTTGATCGGTGTTCGCTTATCTGATCAGGCTGTATGATAGGGTGCCCTTAAAGTCTCGCTAGTAGCTTCATTCGATCACAATGCTAATGACAGAAAGTCACCTTTATGTATTAAAACGACATGAAGTAAACGGCCATCCTTTTTGTTTTGTACAGACTTCGTCAGTTCTTGATAAATTGATCTTCAAATTTGGGTCAAATTGGAGCCTCAATATAGGGCGCCAGAAGCGTTCGAGCGGGTGAACCAAAAATCCCTCAAAACTCCAATAATTTAAAAGACCTTATCAAGCGGAGTGTGGTTTTAGTATACGCACATGAAAGTCTAACAACACATAAGAAATGAGCAAGATCTATTTTCCAAACCAGATCGATCGGACCGACCGTTCCCGCCAAAAATCGCGGGTTTGCACTACTGAGTTTCACATTAGGGAGCTTAAGCAACGACAACGGCGACGGCAACGAGAACGTCACAAATTTGCATGTTTAGTGGGCAACAACAATAGCTTTGCACGCCTGTCCATTTCTTTGCCGTCGTCAGCAAAACAACAACCTGAAATAGCTAAGTTTGAGGCTTTATGAAGAACGTCAGCACTTAAGGATAAATTTCCATTTTCTCCCCCAAGTAAAGAGCCGTTCCGACCAGTGTCGTTTTTGAGAAACTACCACACTCCTGTCATATTAAAAATGTTGAAATATTCACGAAGTGATTGCAATAACGTCAATTTATATTTTGAGATGACGTTCTCGTTGCCGTCGCAGTTGTCGTTGCTTAAGCTCCCTATTGGCATACATGTACGTGTGGACACTCGATCGTGCCGTCGTACGGTGACCGAAACCAAATTTTCTCGCACAAATGGATTACCATATTTTTTATCAATGGTGCTCCGCGCGGGAGTCTTCGGAGCGCGGAGCTCCGCTAAAATCGGTATAATCGGAAGAATCGGGTAATCAGAACAATAGGAAGAATCGTATGTCTAAAGAGAATATAAATAATCAGAGAATCGGAAGAATCGTATGTCAAAACTCCTATTTTACCATTGTCTTATTAGCCATAATCGCATCCTTCTGTGAGCATTTAAGAATGTATCAATGATTTATATTATAGTTTACGGCCTTATATATTATTCATAACGAGTGTAATTGAACCAATCATGTGAAAGAAGAGCCAATGTAGAGGCTTTGGAATGCCGACCTTACCTGTGAACCTTAACCTTTATCAAGCGCTGAAGTCAATGGGATAAAAGGTTGTTAACTACAGGGTAATTAGTTTCAATTTCAATACTCGTTTGAGCTGGTTAAGATGAGCAAGTGTTCGTGGACTAGTTGACGTGAACTTAATGAATAGAGTGACCTGGCTCCTTGAAATTCACAGCCATGTAAGCAGTGTAAAAGATGCCGTGAAATATAAGACATAACTATCAGGGTTCCAATGCGATTAACCTATATCCGTAAGACGGCCAAAAATTTACCAGTTCAACCTAAAAAATGAAACATTTTAACTCTAAATAGTAAGTGGCACCCTCCCTCAGGTTGATCCAAGACCAGTTGCTACTGGATAACCTGTTTGGCGCGGTTACGGATTGAAAGACTCATTGACCAAAAATAGATGACCCAGGTAGATCTACACCCTGCATATGGATTCACCCGTCTGGCTTATGTACACTTATCAAGTTGACAGCCTTTGTTTTAGTCATCTTTAGATATTTTCCAATTCCTTCATCCAGTGTGTGTAGGTGTATGAGAGTCGAACGATGGCTTCATTGAAGGGTGTAGTTTGTATTTATCCAACAGGAGAGGAGAAGCCAATAGAACGATATAAGACCAAAATTTCTGGCTGGGGATGTGCCGCTGGGACCCTGGAACCCTTAGCCTATACCAGAGCTAGTTCAGCTGAATTTTGCTACCCTATACTAAAGTAAACTCCCAGCGATTTCCGTCTAAATTCCGATTCTTGACAGTTAATAATATCCAGAGGTGTTTCATGATAGCCATTTATTGACTTTGTTGAGGCTGAGTTACGTAAACTTAAACTTCGCCGATTTGATTTTTTTTATATTCTGGTTTCCTTAGTCTTGATAAAATCTTCAACCGACTGGTCAGTTTCGTGAAAAATGATACCCTATTCTAGACCGAAAGGCTATGATTTATTTACTAAAATCCAACTAGTGGTCTATAATCAATGCTGCGTTCTGATTGGTTGAGCTACTAGTAGGCTATTTGTTATAGCCCACTAGTAGCGAAAAGCGCCGGCTTTGAAAACCAAAACAACAATTAAAGTCTAGTTTTAACTAGCGAAAGATGTTTTGTCTCGATATTTTTTTGACCAACTTGTTGGATTTTACTAAAACAATTATTCCTCTCGCCCTCACGGCCTCTGAGTCAATAGCCCATTCGGCCTTCAGCCTCATGCGCTATTGAGTCAGAGTCCATTCGGGCTCGAGGAATAATTGTTAAATATTCTATCCTAGAGTAAACTGCTTGAAAACCATACCCTTCACAGCGGCACATACCTATATAGTCCATATATGGCAGTACCTCCCCCCCCCCTCCCCCCCGGGATACGAATTTCGTTTTCGAGAGACATTTAACATCAACACGAGAAGATTAAATTCCTTTACCCAAGCGGCCATGCAATTTTATGTTTACTATATAGATGCCGATGAAATGTCTAGGTTAAAAACAACTTGTCTTATCCCTTTTCGAATTGGCGAAAACTGGTTACCAACAGTTAAAGCAACCAGTATGTTGTGTAACATAAAAAAACTGAGATAATTATGATAATGTCAAATTGAGCCATTAAAATTAAATTCAACTGCGGCTGTCCGTGCGTGTGAAGAAGAAGCTCGCCTTTTATTGGCTAATCGTGTTCGTAACCATGACGACATCTTTATCCTCATAGGTGAAACACGAAAATAACATATTGGATGCACGCAATGAAGATATGCTACAAAGTTTTGGAAAACTTTTAAATCATCATAAATGACAGACAAGTGCATGCTAGCTGTAAATGGACTGTACATGACAGTTTCAGTTGATATCTGTCATGCAGTTGCTTTAGTATGCTGCTTAATTTAGAAGGAGTCACAACTTGGTTGGTTTGTTCCTTTCTACCTCTCCCCAGTTAAGGAAACATTTGCCTTCTTACTGTAAGTTTTTTTTACGTTTTTTTCATGTTTCAAAGAAACCTACCCCATCACAATAGCACGTTCAAATATAGAAGAAGCTTAAAGGCGCTGTTACACTGTGAAATGTTTCGTGCAACTTGTCTCGTAATGTCTTGGCTACACTGTGGCGGGACAAGCTGCAAGAAACATTCCATAGTGTAACATCATTGCGAGACAAGTTGCAGGAAAAGTAAAACTTAATTCTACTTTCGGCCACGGCTCTTGCAACTTGTCTTGCTACGATTTTGGCCGTTCCAGGGTATGTTACACTGTGAAATGTTTCGTTCAACTTGTCTCGCAATGTGAACTACTTTTAAAAATTTACAAGTTGCAGCGCTTCCTAAGGTTTTAGAAATTTGTGAAAATTTGAAGACGCGGTTAAAGTGCGGTTTTCTGTTTGACAAATAGTCCAAAATTTGCTGCGAGAACCAAGCACCAAACTTAACACAAGACTAGACGTTCCTTGAGCGTACCCTGGGCTGTCTGTGGTACGTGTTAATGAAGACAAAAGGGACTGAGTTGGGTGGTGTTAAAGTGCAGCGGTCCAAGGAATTTTTTCAAGTCGGGGGTCGTTAAGACCATTTAGGGGGTCACCCAGAAGTCATGCCAGAAGAGGCCCTTTGGCTCACACGCTCATACGACGACACAGATCTTTTTCTGAAGTTAAAAGCCTGGCTACCAGCCTATTAATCATTTGTCAGAAAGAAAAAAATCTTGTCATCTTTAGAAAAAAATAGGCACGCATTGTGTATGTGTAGTAGTGCGGTAACACAGCACTTTCTTCCATATTGTCAACTGAGCTGCGTTTTGTCTTCTAGGAGATTCAAGTTGTCTTTGCGTAATATGTAGCTCCAATAGTACACAAAATTGATTTGGTATTGTATATCATTGTAGTGCCATGGTAGAAGTCTTAGGTAAATAGCCCCCTGAGAAGACATGTGGTTACTAGCAAAGTACTAAACCCAGAAAGAATGAAGAAAGTAAAAGGGAATCGAGAAACATTGGCTTTTGGGTTGACATGTTGATCATTTTCAAGTTCCCTCACAAGTTCTTCTCACCACAGGTTTAAGCGTGCACTCTGGGCATCTGACAATTT
>NC_090888.1:5697763-5720263 GCF_036669925.1 Montipora capricornis | reverse complement strand
TGAAATGTTTCGTGCAACTTGTCTCGCAATGTCTTGGTTACACTGTGGCGGGACAAGCTGCACGAACTCCATGAGGAGCTTAACTTGGGTCAGGAATATGGGTCCCCGCTGTTTAGGTAAAAGAAAATAACCAAAATCTCAGTGGGAGTTGTAACAAGACTCACACTAATAAGGCAGAGCGAGAGACAAAGGGAGAGAGAGGTGTTAATCTCGACACCTTTGTTGGGCCGACTTCGTCATAAAGCTTTACTGACGAAAAAATAACTCAAATTACTTTAAATTAATTTTGAAAGATGTGTCAAAATAGTCCAGAGGCACAGTAAATCAATCTGAAATATTTCCAGCATCATGCAGTTAAAAAATGAAAAATTATTTCTTTATTCTCTTTATTTGAAATTAATTTAAACACAGGCAAATTATATCTTAACTTTCAGGCTACCGAGATGCAACTTGTTTTGTCCGGCATACACTTTTCTCAACAGCAACAGTGAATTGGTTCTTTTCTGATTTTAAAGCAAACCATTTTTAAGTTTTATACTTACGGAACTCGATAACTGAGGAATAAAACTCAACAGCTATTACACCTTCGAACATCTGCTTCCCAAATTATCCGGTTAAACATGAAACGCGTTAGTGATGTATTGGTGTATTTGTTAATTTAAACACAGGCAAATTATTTCTTAACTTTCAGGTTGCCGAGATGCAACTTGTTTTGCCTGGAATACACTTTTCTCAACAGCAACGCTGAATTCAGTGAATTGGTTCTTTTCTGATTTCAAAGCAATCCATTTTTAAGTTTTATACTTATGGAACTCGATAACTGAGTAATAAAAGTCAACAGCTATTACACCTTCGAACATCTGCTTCCCTAATTCTCCGGTTAAACATGAAACGTTAGTGATGTATTTGTATATTTGTTAATTTAAACACAGGCAAATTATTTTGTCAGTTAACTTTCAGGCTACCGAGATGCAACTTGTTTTGCCTGGCATACACTTTTCTCAACAGCAACGGTGAATTGGTTCTTTTCTGATTTTAAAGCAAACCATTTTTAAGTTTTATACGTATGGAACTCGATAACTGAGGAATAGAAGTCAACAGCTATTACACCTTCGAACATCTGCTTCCCCAATTATCCGGTTAAACATAAAACGTTAGTGATGTATTGGCGTATTTGTTAATTTAAACACAGGCAAATTATTTGTTAACTTTCAGGCTACCGAGATATAACTTGTTTTGCCTGGCATACACTTTCCTCAACGGCAACGGTGACTTGGTTCTTTTCTGATTTTAAAGCAATCCATTTTTAAGTTTTATACTTATGGAACTCGCTAACTGAGTAATAAAACTCAACAGATATTAAACCTTCGAACCTCTGCTTCCCTAAATATCCGGTTAAACATGAAACTTTAGTGATGTATTGGTATATTTGTTAATTTAAACACAGGCAAATTATTTTGTCAGTTAACTTTCAGGCTACCGAGATGCAACTTGTTTTGCCTGGCATACACTTTTCTCAACAGCAACGGTGAATTGGTTCTTTTCTGATTTCAAAGCAATCCATTTTTAAGTCAGTTTATACTTATGGAACTCGATAGAAGTCAACAGCTATTACACCTTCGAACATCTGCTTCCCCAATTATCCGGTTAAACATAAAACGTTAGTGATGTATTGGCGTATTTGTTAATTTAAACACAGGCAAATTATTTGTTAACTTTCAGGCTACCGAGATATAACTTGTTTTGCCTGGCATACACTTTCCTCAAAGCGTCGATGTAGTGCTGGTCGGCGAGAGACGACGGCGACCTGTACCATTTTTTTCCCGGGTGAGAGAGTTAACGAAAAATGGTTCCGTGTCCCAGCACTAACCGCCACTGTCGATACGCGCAAACGAACTGAAATAGATTTGTGTTCCCCACAAAATTCATCTCGCCCCTAAATATGGTTATTCAATAAAAAATTAACTACTTTTTTTCTGCTTAACGTAAGTTCACAGTACAATCTGATTGATCCTGAATACTTTAACACTTTTCTGAATACGAAACACCTTTTGTGTTATGTTTTTAGCCTTTGTTGATGGATATCTACACCGTCAGGAGACGTCCAGCCGAGAATTTATTCTTGAGTCGGCTTAAGCTCCTCATGATTCTACAGAGGAACATCGTTGCGAGACAAGTTGCACGAAAAGTAAAACTTAATTCTACTTTCAGCCACGGCTCTTGCAATTTGTCTTGCAAGGATTTTGGCCGTTGCAGTGTATGTTACACCGTCAAATGTTTCGTGCAACTTGTCCCGCCATAATGTCACCAAAACGTTGCGAGACAAGTTGTACGAAACATTTCACAGTATTAAAGGCGCCTGAAAATCGTATTTGACGGATATAATCATCAGGTGAACTATATATAGTATATATTAATCAATTCAAACACATTTTAATTAAAACATGGTTTATGCATGTGACAGACTGCGAGCAGTCTCTCTTTTGCCCTAAAAATCGTTGAAACTAACGAACACCTTTATGGACATTACAAAGAATCCGGTACCAGCAATTAAAGCCCACGGTTGTAAATCTTCTGAGGATCGTTCCATTCCTAATTTAAATATCCAAACACGATCTTCCACGATGCCTACCAGCTGCTTGCTACCAGATGTATTGGTCGATGCGTTCCTTCGCATCAGGTACTGTGTTCTCTTAAGAACAACTTTTTAGTTGAGATTTTGAGGGTGTCGTGGAGGTAGGCGTCGCATTCCAGTTCGAATGTCTACGCAGAGAGTCGCATCTCTTAATTCAACGCAATTTGCAAGTCAATGGTAGCGATATCTTGTTCCTGTAACGCAACTCCCCTCTGAGCCGACCGCATTTTAAAGTTATTCCAAAATGCTTGGTGTTAAATGCAAGATCGATCGCAAAACCAGATGCTGCGCATTCTCTTCAGGGGGAACTATCTAGTAACTTTATTGACCTATGTTTTATGTCTAAAACATGGCTACATAATAGTTTCGACGCAAGTCTGGTATGCCCTGTTGGAAAACCTTTCCTCACTAAAAATAGAAATGACAGAAACGTGGAGTCGGCAATGTTTGTAGAAATGGCCGGAAAATAAAGAAGCTTGTCTTTCCTCCCAATGCTTTTGAGTGCTTTTGGGTTGAAATTTCACCGGTGAAAGATCAACATTTTTATGCTGCAGCAGTTTATCATCCACATAACCCTACCTATTGCTCGGAAAACCTCATCGAGTTTTTGGAGAATGCTTGTGAGTCAATTTTATCAATGGACCCTAATGCTCGACTGATGATTTCTGGTGATATTAATCAACTAAACGTAGAGCCATTATTTCAGGCTTTCACTTTATCCCAAGTGGTTAAATCCTCAACCAGGGGTTTAAGAGTATTAGATATCTTTGCTACTAATGTCCCGTTTGACTTTGGCAAGATTCAATGTGTGAAGTCAGACCACAAAACCGTGATTCTAAGCCATAAACAAAAACGTTCAACAGAAAAACAGGATTGAATTCAGAGACACACGTATGCATTGCAAGTTAGCGATGTCATCTTATCTCAAGGAAATTGATTGGCCTTCACACAATACTTATATAGAATCTGCAGTTGAATGTTTTTACACTATGATCAGCCCTGCTGTGAATCAATTCTTTCCTAAGATAAGAGTCAAATGAGTTGTCATCAAATTACCACGCCTTGATCTCTCCCCGAGTGACATTACTGCTAAAGAAGAGGCGTATCCTGATCCAAATGGTGGTATGGTGTTAGAGATTGATTCCCTACAAGTGACAATTGATAACCTTATTCAACAGAATCAGATGAATGGAGTGAGGAGCAAGAACAACAAACATCGTGAATCTATCAGACAATCGTGGAAAACAGTAAATACCACCAGTGGCAAAAACCGAAAATTGTGTCCCTTAGTTCTTTGTTTGCTCTTGAGGAAGTGAATAATTACTTTCAGGAGATAAATTCTGATGTCTTTCAAGGTACCATTCTCCCAGTTATCGATGAGTTCACAACCTTTAAATTCCTTTCACAACAAAAAAGAACTGCTGCTGGACCTGACGGCCCGTCACACTGGTTCTGGAGAGAATTTGTAGAGGAACTTGCTCCCATAGTTACTTCCATCTTCAACTTATCAATTACGTCTCATACTGTGCCTAAGTTTTTGGAAACGTGCTAATATTTCCCCCGTTCCTAAGGAAACCCCACTGTCATCCTTGAACCGACCTCGCCCTATTTCTTTTACTGATATTATTAACAGGATGTTAGAGGAAATTATTTATGTGGCAGACGTTAAGCCTGTCATTAGATCCTGCCTATTGCCAGATCAATTTGCATATAGGGAAGGTTCTAATACTTTCCACGCTCTCACCAATAGTCAACACATGTGGCTTACGATAATTCCCTTGAAAATGACGTACTATCCAGATTTCTTCAAGCTAGGCACAATTGATACACAGGTCATTTAACAGATGCAATAGAAAGATGGGGTCAACGTGCTTGTTTTCCCCCTGTGTGCCCTTTATTCTAAGTGTTTTTTTTTTTTTTTACCGAATGACGCGAGAAGCGTTCGAAACTAGATCAAGCGGAAAAATTGTTGTCATGTAGCAAAAGCTACTGCGTATTACTGAAAACTTGAAACTACTTGTTTGTCCGGGCTGAAATTTGCGAAATTTTAAGAATATTTTAAGAATAAAGCCGAGGCTGAGATGAGATTATGAAAAGGATAGATATAATTTTGTGAGTTGAAACATCTGTAGATACAATACAATTTTATGTTTTTAACTTAACCGTTTAAAATTATTCCTTTCTCTGAACGGCGAAACTATCCAACAAAACAAAAAAAAAACCTGCACTACAGTAAGGGGCCCAGTTCTCGGCCACTTTTTGTTCAACGTTTATTTTTTCGTCATAAATGAATCTGAATAAAAAGCAAAGTTGTCTTTCATCCTGCCGAGTTTCGAGTTTACAGCTACGATATACTGTGAGCAAGACCAGGTGACACGAAGGTAGGTGAATTTGGTTTCGACGAAAACGTGTTTGTTTACGGCTACTGGACAGTACATGGTCTAATTCAAGTTTATATTTTATCCGTATAGGAGGCCCAAGTGAGCCAATTCGTGGCATAAAGAACGTAGAGTGATAACGCTTTCTGTTAAATATAAACTTTTCCTGGCCTATTTTATTCTTTGACCTGAATTCACTCCTCAATATTTCCTTAGTACTTTCGTGCATTTGCCTATTCTCGGCCACCCTTTACATGTGTAAACTGAATGCTGAAGCTAGTTGTCTTTAAAATTTCAAGTCCTTACGGCTGTTCCAATCCATGGTTAGAAATGCAGGTTTAGGTTTTTTTGTGGCCGAGAACTGGGACCAATACACCGTAGATATAGAAAAATGTGCAACGCTAATGACAGTTCGATGCACGGTACATGTAATATATTTGTACAGTATTCAACACAAGAGACATAAACTAAACCGCAAAAAAAGTATTATGTCTAATTCTTTCTTTTTTAAATAAAAAAAACCATAGCGAAAACAGATCTAGAGATCAAACACTTGTAATTGATACCCCAATAAACTCTAAAACGGAAATGTCATAAGCTATAAGTTAAGAATAATACAAGAATATTTTCAGCCTAAAATCGGCAGTAAAATAAGAATATTCAGCCTGGGCCGGAAAAGCAACTTTCTTACCAAAACAAAACAAAAAAAGAGTGTAAAGTGATTTTGAATTGCTCAATCTTGCAAAGAAATGTAAGCAAGGTTTAGGATATTGCGAATTCAAGTGAATCAAGTTAACAGTGTTTATCAACTTAAGCAAAAGTCTGTATTTCATATTAATTGTTTAAGATAAGGAGTCACAATATCTTACACAAATAGGATTTTCAACTTTTCTTTTCAAAAGTAATCGCGGTTTTTTCACAGCTGTGTATAAATATACAAGCAGCATGATAATGAAGGTTGGACTGTAATAGAAGTCGGACAATAAGGCTCTTAGAAGCTCTATTTCATGACCTGTTGGAGCAAGAGTCGCATTTTTAATAACTCTTTACTTTCCTGTTTTGATCACGTGTATCAAGTCGATTCCTGGTCGTGATTGGTTGCAACCTGATAATCACTTCTCACCCTATGTCTTTGCAGAACTTAGTCCTCGCGCTAAACGGACTGAGCTGGTGATTTTCATTCCTCCCTTTGTATGTAAGCCCATATATGCGGTCAAGAAACCTTGCAAGCGAGTGTACTGGGCTAGTTTTGAATTGTACAGCAACAAAAGAACAAAACAAACGAAAATGCTAATTATTCCCCTGAACCTAGACTCCGTGCCCTTTTGTTGCTGCACAGTTCAAAAGTAGCCTTTCAATGAAAACAACAAACTTAAGCGTTATCATGGTGCCGTATATTGGGCTGTTTAATTAATAGTTTAATGTTACTCTGAGATATCTTGCAAAATACCATTGTATACTTCAGGTGTGAATATTCAACCAAACTTATATTGCAACAATATAGTAATAGCAAGAAGCGTCCGAAGAACGTTTAAATTAATGTGAATCAGATGGATCTTGCTTAATGTCAGTTCTTCGTTTTTGAGACTCTCTTATTCAGTATACTTTTAGGGATGCAATTACATCCCATCTTTCAAATACAAACGTCAGCTACGAATTCAAGAGAGAGGATTAGGAGTGAGACTAATTCGCTTATTTGTTTGTTTGTTTGTACCAGGACACGACTTTGGAGATAAATCCATTTTTACGATTCGCCATTTTACCAGAACACAGGTGCATACAATATGATGTACATTCTTTGCTGTGTCGCCCCAGCAGTTTTATCACTTGTTGCGGCGTTTTGCGGAATTAAAATCTGTGGACCAGCCCAAGCTCAAAGCACAGGTATATTTTAATAAATGATTTAACAAATAAGATGAGGCGACGTCTTATTGAATAAAAATTGATCACGCCCGTAGAAGAGGTTGCAATCAGTAAAAGCTATAATCATCTATGGTAACGTTCTCTTAAGCAAAATTTCAACTTGATTATAGGAAATATTCTTACCACGGCATCTGCATCGTTGCCCTCAAAACCCTCCCCATCAGTCCCCGTGTTACTTCCGAGTACTCTACCCGTTGGTGGACTACCTGATGAGGCCAGTGACACAGGACCTTCAAGCGATCCTCAACCTCTTTCAACTAGAGAGGCCTTCAGATCCTTTCTCCTGTCTTCAATAGGATGGGACTGCACCCCGTCTATTGAGGGTATGGCACTTTTCTTATCTGTTTCCTTTTAATAATCTTTTCTTTTATTCCTTTCTAACTTGCTTCTTTCTTCGAATAAATTAGAACCCGAAAAGAGTAGTCTGTAGTGATTGCCAAATTGCAAAGTCTATTTTGCTCTTAAACACGAGGACGTACTACTACAAAAGGAGTCGCTTGAGGCTCTGCTTTTGTTTGAGTTCATTCAAACACGACGGAATATTTAACATGGAGATCGACAAACTGCAACACAGAGACGAAACAGCTAAACGATATTAGAGGCCCTCCTAGGGGATTTGGGGAGCGAGAGAACATGGCCAATTATGGCTAGTTTGAACTGGGAACAGGGGAACAATGTCAAATATTTTAGGGAACAAGGGATCAAAAAGCTGGGAACAAGTTTGAAAGTAATTGGGAACAAGCGAACACAAGGAAATATTTAAAAGGAACAAGGACCTCTGCTTGGAGGGCCTCACATAAGGGACTAGGGGCCCGTTGTATTGTTTTTCGCCTGGTTTCAACACCCTTCCTCCCACTTCAGTTCCTGAATGGTTCGGGTAGTTTACAGAATTTCAACGAACTGCACTAATGACGGAAAAGTTGTCGCTGACGTCACCGTTATAGATCTGAAGGTCTTAAGATCTACGACGGTAACGTCGACGAAAACGTCCCCTCAAAATAGGGAACAAGGTATCATAAAGCTGGGAACAAGTTTGAAAGGGAACAAGGGAACACAAAGAAATATTTAAAGGGAACAAGGGAACAAGGAACCCCCCCCCCCCCCTTCCCCCGAGGGCTTCGTATAAGGGACTTTAAGATCTACGACGGCGACGTCGACTAAAACGTCCCCTCAAAATAGAAATTTGCAACATCTTAAGTCTCCCGCGATTATTCCATCTCGTTCGCGTCGTACAATGTGAACGAACTATCCTGAAAATGAAACGGTATGAGCGATTTCAGATTAAAAATAGAGAATGAAAGATTTACATTTGTAAGCTCGCATTGTCATCAAAGCCTCAAACCTCAAAGTTCAAGCTAGCCGTGGTATGCCAGCCCCTACTGATGTAGAACGTGTGAGGCGCCTCTGTGGCATTGTTCAGTACATGGCCAGATTTCTACCAAACCTTGCAAGGACACTTGAACCAATCAGAGCGTTAAGTAGGACGAATATTTCTTTTGCTTGGTCTGATGACGTCGACTAAAACGTCCCCTCAAAATAGAAATTTGCAACATCTTAAGTCTCTCGCGATTATTCCATCAAATAACACAGTTATTTTCTCACTGTTTATTAAGTTGTGAGTCTTACATAATTATTTGCATCTGCGTAGATCTGCAGGGAACAAACTGGACTGAAGAAATCCGTTATTTTCAAGAAGACCAAATTGATATTTTTGGTTTTATGGGAGTACACTGGGAGAGATACAGTTGCAGCAATAGGTGTGGTGTGGACGAGAGAAATGCTTCGGATATTCTAAGCAGTTCAGGACGATTACTATGTTTCTGCGATAAATTTTGTGACGAATATGGTGACTGCTGCTTTGATTTCAACAAATTGTGAGTAATAATTATAAGTGACTTTCTATATAACCTATATAATATATGTTATCTGTATAGACTATGTAACATGCATATATAACCTATATAACAATATATAACCTATATAATCTATAGAGCATTGCATTGTCATCACGGAGGTCCTGAGTTCGAATCCCGTTGAAGCCACCTGAATTTTTCATGTGTCGTTAAGAGACAATTGTTTAACTTAGGATCATTTCCTTGTTACTTTTTTTAGCTTTTTTCTATATAGCAACAAGACTGGACAAAAATGTTCAGACGTTTTGACTTTTTTTAAAATTATTATCTTCGGTGCGCATTAATTTATGCACATGAAAATACGCTTTAATACAGTGAACTTTTCATGGTTGTAGCTGAAGAGCTCAGACTTAACTAGCCGAAATATAGTACAAAGTCATTCATCATTGCATCGGCTCCTGCTTCTATATTCTTAGATTTAAATTATGCCGATCAGATCACCAGGTCAATTCATCTCCAAGTGTTGCTTGCCTAATTTACTCTTTGTAATGTTTAACTTAAGCTTTCGCATCGCAATTTGCAGCAATACTTCCCTTTTAGTATAATATTTTCATGGGGATTAAATTCCACGACGTACAAACTGACAGATAGTGCGTCCTGGTGAATTTACAATACATTTCCCTGGATTTTGTTTCCCGCAAAGAGGGGAGTGGAGGGCCGCAGGGGAATGGGGTGTGGCGTTGGCACTAGAGGTACAGTCCTTGCTTTTCACCAATGTGGCCCGGGTTGGATTTTCGAAGACGAAGATATGGTTTGAGTTTATTTGTTCTCGACTCTGCCCAAAGAGGTGTCTTTCCAGGTACTCCGGCTTTCCTCTCGCCTAAAACCACCATTTGATTGGACTTGCTTTAACGATGAGTGATTTGAATTGATTTACAGTCAACCCAATTAGTAAAGCACCTTTACTCAACTACAAAAAATTGAAACTTGAATAAAGTGGTTAATATCATTATCGTTATCATTATCATCATCGTCATTGCTATCGTTATCATTTACAGGTGCAGAAAGCGAGTCAACCCTCGAGGAAGCCCACTAAGCCAGCATGAAATCTGTCGCCCTGTCGAACACCTATTCCAAACAGATTATTTTGGGGGTTTTGCAGTGTGGAGCACATGTCCAAGGAACTGGAAAGATGAGATTGTGCGCCGTAAATGTCAAAATGAAGATCGAAGCGATCTGTTAAGTGATTGGCCCGTGTTTGATCGCAGCAGGCGCATTACTTACAGAAATGTCTTTTGTGCAAGGTGCAATGGTGCAGTGAATATTGCCCACTGGAACCTCGAGGCGGATTGTTTGGAATCGATTAACACAAAGGCGTTCAATCTATATGAACTTATGCGCTTCGCGTATGCCAACTGTTCAGTCAAAATCAAGGAATCTTGGGTGCAATACTTGAAGAAATGCATCCCTCGTTTTCAAGACTGTTCAGGGATTGCAATTGGTCGGAAGAAAAATTGCCAATCACAGTGCCTGGGGTATGCTTTTCCTGTTTGTTTCGCGGGCGAAAACTGGAAGATGTCAATATTTCGAAATCTGCAGTGCGCATTGTGTAACGGATTTAAGCCCAGCTTTTTAGAAACCTTTTGTGATTATTGGAAAGATCATATACCCTCTCCGGCTCTGACAATCCTGTTTGATTTTACCTCCTCCTTCGAGAAGAGGGTTATCGTCACAGAATATAGAAAGAAACGGGTGCGAAATCCTGAACGAACTTTCCTCTGTGCTTCTGACGAAGTGTATGACCCAAACTTTGGAAAATGTAAAACAGTCACTTTACACCAATTTGACACGCACATTTTCCCGAATGAAAATTTAGTACCCGTTGATTTCAAGTCAAACAAAACAGGATTGAACTGCACTTCCGTAGCTTTCAACCAAAGCGATTATGAACAACGACCTAATGGTTCCGTCTACATTAAACCTCACCGCACGATTTATGGGCAAACAAGGTACACAATTCGCGGGAATATTTTGCTACTTTGCGTCAACTTTTTAAGAAATGCCACAGTGTTTTCCGAACAGCCAAGCGCAGGCTACCTCACTAAAACGACGTCAACATCTCTCCAAATAATGACTTTTGCTGGCTGCATTACGTCAATGGTGTCCCTCCTTCTCCTGTTGGCGACTTACATTCTGTTTTCTGAACTGCGCAACTTGCCTGGAAGGATCATTATCAACTTGTCGCTATCTTTACTGCTGTATCAAGGCGTCTTTCTCTCGGCAATGAAGAATTCCAGTCGTGAGCAATGCCAGGTCATTGCCATTCTTCTTCATTACTTTGCCTTATGTTCTTTCATGTGGATGAATGCTATGGCGTACGATGTACACAAGGCCTTTACGTCCTCGGGTAAGCTTATAAGATTTCGTCTAATTTGGGGGGAAGGGTGCTCTCAAAGAAGATTCCCGCCAAAAACACTTATATGTCCAGCACTGAATGCACGTTTTTAGATGCACGCCCTATTTTGACACCCAACACGAAGTGTCACATTAAGTTTAAGCATTTGCTTCCTATTTCCTATTTTTTGTTAGGAGCAACTGTAGCTGTTTATCTTTAACTCCGAGGACTGGAGTTTGAGAGGCACTTTGTGACGTTGATTGTCATGTATTCCCGCACGCGAACTATGTTGAAGTTTGGGAGGAGAGCAACTGGACACTTCGTGACGCTTGTCAAATCTAATTACATGCATTCTGGACATAAGCCGAAAAGGAGGGTGAAACACGGTTAAGTTAGTTAATTAGTAGAGCACTCTTGCTTGGCTAAAGAACCTTGAGACTTAAAGAAAGCGATTTTTGTTAGTAGTCGTATAGGCAGTCACATGATTTCGAGTGCAATTTGGAATGGCGAACAAAATTACACGAGCCCGTAGGGCGAGTTCCATTTGTAGTCCTTGAAAAAAAATTACAAGTTGAGCTCGCCCTACGGGCTCGTGCAATTTTTGTTCGTCTTTGAAAAAATTTACAAGTGCTTATTAATTCCAAATAGCATGACAAAAATCATGTGATTTTTTATTAATAATATACATGAAAAAAGTCGAGATGGTTAAGCAGAAGAAAGACACGCGTATCACGCAATCAGGGGAAAATTGCGCCATAAATTGCGCCATCCAGGCTGCGCGCTTGATTTGAAAGGTAAAAATTTGATTTGTTCTGACCAAACCCTATTGTTTATAGACAATCATAATCCAGAATTTTGATGTGTAATTTGCACTGGTATTGCAGTTTTTGCACCAGTGTTACACTTTTTTGCTTTGGTGTTACACCTGAACTGCACTGCTCTTAGCCAATCGGAAAAGAGTACTTTTTTCATTATTATTATTATTATTATTATTATTATTATTATTATTATTATTATTATTATTAATATTAATGGCTTTTTTCTTGAACCTAGACGGCGGGCGTGGATCGAATCGTCAAGGACACCAGAATAAACGCTTACTGAGATACTGTTTGTTCGGATGGGGAGTTCCTGCTATTGCCGTGTCCATCTTTGTGATCATTGACCAAATTCTCAGCAAAGGACTCATTGGATACGGTAGGTCTGCTGTCTTAATATGAATTTAAAAGGACTGTGTCACGGCAGTGCAGTTCATTTTGTATAGCTTTTTACTCGCTAGGAGACAGTGCGGCCCAGTGGTTAGTGCGCTTGTCTGGGGATCCGGAGATCCCGGGTTCAAGCCCTTTCTGACCACTCGTCAAATATTTCTTGTAAATAGCCAACTTGTTTGCCTCCGACCAGGTGAGATTCTTAACAGCAGGGGTGGCGCAGTGGTGAAAGCACGCGCCTCCTACCAATGTAGCCCGGGTTCGATTCTCAGACTCAACGTCATACTGACGTGGGTTGAGTTTGTTGGTTCTTTTCTCTGCTCCGAGAGGTTTTTCCCCGGGTATGATTCCGGTTTTCCCATCTTCACATTACCCAAGATTTGATTTAACTTTTGTTTGTGTCTCCAGTTAAAGCTCTTGTGCTAAATCCATTGACACTTAAATAAAGTTACAATTACTATTATTATTATTATTATTATTATTATTATTATTAAGCTACGTCAAAAAAAAATTGTCTAATTTAAGTTACCGACAACAGAGATACTTAATAGGCTGGACAGTTTGCAACAACTTGTAGCAAATGGAACACCGACCCTTCCAATAGGGGCAATGCTAAGACGTTTTCAAAATACGTGGCGAAAACAGGCACTTTCAAATTATTCAGCTTTCGGAAGTTATCTATTTAATTCTACTTTAAATTTAATTTATTTTGATACAGTAATGGTTTATATTTTACATTATTCGATTTAATTTGTCTTTCTCTACTCTGTATTTTTTTAACACGACCCCATAATTGCAAGTTTCACGTTCTAGTAACCATTCAGTGAAAATAAAGGCTTTACTTACTTACGTTTTCTATCGCTCAAAAAAACCAAGAATGGATGGCTTTTTTTCCTCTGCTTCCTTTCAACTGCCGACTTTGATCGCAACTGCGATGATAACTCCAAGGGCACCAAAAGAGCAAAAAGCCTTTGAGAAAAATTTCTAGGCTCTTTGTAATTTATAAACTAAGATTGTCAGAGCTGTTTTCTTATTTCCTAGAAGAATTTGATCTGTTCGGAAATCTCAGCTGAAAATTGAAGTGTCCGAAAATTTTAGGGAATAATATACTGTTGATATCTTCATTTCAGAAATTGCTAGCTGAACGTGGCCTTCTAAGAACTTCCCACTGAACCCGATTTGCTCATCCCAAATTAAACTAATAGGTGACCTTTTTAAGTGCCCAAAATTACAAAAATATGAATCCCCTCCGAAAACGTTAAGAGACTGCTTTTAATTCGCCGGTTACGAATGTTCTAGGTGACGTTTTAGTAAAGAAATCTATTGCTGTTTGGCAATGTAGAACAGAAATTCTTAGACCAGTTTGGCTCTCCCAAACAGATATTTAACCGAAGACGATAGTTGGGTGCCCCTGATGCTTTATTAGTTTAATTTCTTCCTTTGATTAACAGGAGAGGGAGAGGCTTACTGTTTCATATCGAAGCCCGAAGCAGTTCTTTATTCCTTTGTTGCGCCAATTGCATTGATAATGCTCTTCAATGCATTTGCATTGGTGCATACCGTGTTGCACATTGTAAAGACCAGGAAGGTACGTCGACTAAGCTATTAGATATGCATTTATCAGATTTTTGTATAATAGCATTCGAAACGATGTACTGAATAAATAAAATAGTTACTGTCTGAGTGATTCAGGATGGCAGTCCGCCACACTCGCCAAGTGAGTGAACATCGTCTCCTCGACTAAAGGATGATCGCTGCCTAACCACACATCGACGGGTCTTGTACTGCAAGGCTGAAACTGACAGATGGACTGCTGAGTGCCTCATTGACAATTGTAAGACGGGAACCCTTAGTCTCATGCCAATCATCACCGATCAATTAATTGCTTGACTGCTGAGAAGCCGACTGATTTTCAAAATGCGACTCATCAGTGAATAATAAAAGGACTGCTGCTATACCGACCGGAAGTCTATGATCCTTACTGCAAGAGAGCAAGAACTAGCTTTTACGAGAAGATAGCGCAACCATCGACAAATGCCTCTTAAACCAGGCACAGTTTCGCATGCAGAGGGGACACACTTTGTGTAACGGTTAAGTCTTCCTTGCTTGGTGGCATTCCAAAATTGTCAACGACTAACTTTTATTTTCCAGAGAACGCAGGAGGTAACCAATCAGCGGCATAGCACCGGCGTAGCCTTGATTTTCGTTAAAATGGCGTCAGTCACGGGGGTGACATGGATACTTGGAATCGTTGCCAACGTTGAGGCCTTGTCATTTTTGTGGTACCCGTATGTTATTCTGAACAGCCTTCAAGGTATTATGCTCTTTCTTTGTTTTATTTCCTATTTTCTTCATTGTTTGTACGTTTTTGCTTATCCCTGGTATATCGCAGATATGATATCAGCTTAGTTTTTGTGTCAGGACTCATGCAGCTCTTACAACGATTCTCGGTGTTGGCTCAGGAAAAAATGGGGCACACAAATACACGACAGAACAATGACGCCCAACCCTAAACCATAATTAGAGCTTTGTCCCATGCTGGTTCAATGAAATTCGAGGTCTTAAAGGTCTACTTGGAATCTATAGTTTTTCAAGATGGTTTTCCAGTTGGAACGTTCAAAACGGAATTTACTTTTAAGCAAACACGACGGCTACGACAACGGCACAAAGCAAGAAAATTATTGGTTAAAAAAGAAAAACACTCGTGCTGCACGCACAGCACGAATATCCTTGTATTTCTTTGCCGTACTATAGAAAACAACATCGTGAAATCACCAAATTTTAGGTTTTGACGATAACGTGAGCATATAACAATGAACCATTCATTTTCTGTTTTTACTCAATTTAAAACAGTTCGTACCCACCCGGTTACTGGATAGTTCGCCTGTAATTGTACAAAGTGAACACGACAGAAAGAATTATCGCGAAATATTTGCAATAGCACTAAGTTATATACTTTATATTTTGGAGTGACGTTTTTGTTGCCGTTGCCGCTGTCCTCAAACTCTCAGTTATTAAGAGGGGTGAGGGCTGGATCACGTAAGGACGAGGGATCCGTTTATTGTTAAGCCGAAGGGAGGAAACAAGGCTGTGAAGAGCGTTAGTCGGGGAAGTCAGATGCAATTTAACATATTCTCCTTCATATTTCCACCCCTAAATAACGTTCGTTTCCTGACGTCAGTCTGGGAAGAAAAAACGAAGTGATTTTGAAACGTCCATAAGTAACTTACTCTCAATTAAACCGCGGTCAAATTTTATAATCTGACTATACCTGAGGATCTTTCAGCTCACAAGATTCTCTTTTTGAACATAATCGAATGTAATCAACTTTCATCATTTGTTAAACCATTGAAGGTTCCGATTTAAATGCTTCTAATATGAAACAATACTTATTCGTTGTAATCACCAGCGTCCTGTAATTTAGTTTCTGTTGGTTACCTCATATTTAGTTTGTACCTTCCTCAGTATCGTTGTTTTTCAATACGAATCTCAAACAACCTTTTCTTTGTATGATATGGTCACATATACGAATGCCTAAAGGATACTCATTTGGAATGACTTGATCTTACTGAAAGTTTCATATGACAAGCCGTTCTGTCCACGCTTCAAAAGTGTCATCATTATTATCATCGTAATGGTCATCATCAACATCATCATCTTTGTTATCAATAACCAGTGCTTACAACGTGAAGCGTAGCGTGGGTTGAGTCTTCTTCTAAGATTTTGAGAAGTAAATAGTGTACCTTCGCTTGTCAGACCAATCAAAAGTTCAGTAAGAAAGTAAGGTGGCTACATACCATCCCAAAGTTCTGAGCAGTGGGCTCAGACGAACTTCAATATCTGAGCTTTAGGGTTAGGCATCCCGCTTTGCGCTAGATACCGGCTCAACTCCACCACAGTTAATAGATGTAGGCTGGTTATGAAACTCAACAAGTTTCTTTGTTTCATATTTTTGTTCACTTTTTTGGCCTTGACCCTGCACAAAACCCGACAAAAACACGCTTTTTTCGGCAGGATAACCAATCAAAAGCTTCGACTAATTTATTCGAAATTAACTTGCGAACCAAAACCAAAATATTGTGCAGGGTCACGGTCGGTTCAACATCTAATTGCGACTGTATTGTTCCTGCTTTTGAAATTCCCAGGGTTTCATAACCAGTCCCTAGATTAACTATGATTAGATGCACTGCCAATTTTGACATCCGACACGAAGTGTCCCTTTAAGTCTAAACATTTGCTACCTATTTTCAACAAGAAGGTAAGGGTAAAGGTTAGCGTTATTTTTAGCTTTGGGTAAATGCAGCAGTTAAACTTTACTTAATTAAAGAGCTGCATTTAGGTGACACTTTGTGACGTAAATTGCCTGTATTCTGAAAAACGAGTGATGTTGAAGTTGGCAAGAAGAGCAAGGAGACACGTGACGTTTATTGAAATCAGCCTACATCCGAAATGTGTACTGTTAAATCTAGAAGGCTAAGGTTTCAAAGAAAATTAAGGAGTTCTTAGCATTTCGTTCAAAAACTGCATTTACTGATGATATTTGTGCATGTTTCATAGGTCTGTTCATCTTCTTGTCATTTGCTGCCAGTGGAAAGTCAATACAGCTATATAGAGCCAAAATAGCCAAATTAAGGAATCGGTGCACCTCGAATGCAGCGAGAAATACAGCTAAGACAAAGGACCCTACCCCTAACCCTACCACTAACCCTACCCCTAATCCTACCCCTACCGCTACTCCTACCCCTAACCCTACCTCTAACCCTACCCCTACTCCTACCCCTAACCCTACCTCTAACCCTACCCCTAACCCTACCCCTACCCCTACCCCTAGCCGTTCTTGGAGTCCTAGCGTTCAAGATTACGAAGAAACTCATCTGTGATATATTTGCCATGAAAAAGTTACAACAATCTTTATATAACAAAGACAGCCGCAGTAATGGTACAGTTCAGTTTTCTAACATATTCAGTTTCTTTAAGAAGAACGATATTAGAAAGCTGTGGGCAATAGTAGCGTTAATTGATGTGACAACTGATTTATTTACTTAAGTTAAATGAAATAAGTGGGTAGCAAACTTACTCCCTACACCCCCTCGGGGGGGTCTCGTCCTACCTTTTAGGGGTTAAAACAGCGGTTTTGGTACCTCTTAGGGTGTTCGGCCTCAAAAAATCCACAGCAGGAGCTTTAGCAGTACCTTTTAGGGTATTGGGCCGACTAATTATGACAGGAGATATTTGGCAATTAACTAATTTTTCATTTTATCTTATTAAAACCCATAATTTGGTACCTCTTAGGGGTGAAAAAAAATTATGCCACGCCCACTAGACAGGATCTTTGTACCTCCTAGGGGTTCTTTTCAAAATTCCCGATGAGCAGCCCCGTTACTTTTATATGAGATTTACCTGAAGTGTCAGTCTTGAAGACGAGTCATTTTCAAGTCGTCTAAGATGTGTAGTTATCAATAACACTTGGTAATGTTATCAGTATTTTCCTATTTCTTTATTTATGCCTAGCCTTTAGTGTAGTTTAGTTTACTACACATAGCTTTCTGTTTCTGTTATTGATTTTAGTTTCTTAGCAGTGATTGCCACATATCATTAGCTTTTGCCATGATTTATTTATCGACGTTGGCCTTTAGTGTGTCAAAATATGTAATTTGCCTGTTGAACTTCTTTTTTCTTTTTCAATAAGTGATTACATGTACTGTATTTTTGCTCAACTCTTTTCCTTTTCATTATATATATGATTTTAATTCCAAATCATCCGTTTGTTATGACTATTTCACAATTATTACTTTCAATGTACTATTGTAGCTTCACGTAGCATTCAGTGCTAATAGCTCTTGCTATTGCCAAGTCCGAGCTTCATATAATGGTTCTTGGATTACAACATTGTTTAGTTTGTTTAGAATTTACACTCTTTTTGCTTGTTTTGTTAATAATTTCTTTGCCTTTTGATTCGCATGTATCTGCTATTTAGGATAGTTTTTATTATTCAACTTGTAAATAATATCAATTTACTATGTTTAATTCATTAGCTTATTGTAGCTTTGTTTTATTTTGTTTTTAGTGTTACTCGTTCCCGTTGTATTGTCATTATGTCACTCGAGCTCTGTTGACTCTAATAAACTCGTAAACCCTAGCTCAAATCTGTTGTTCTTCCGTCGACCGTTTAGGCCGTTTTACAAATACTTAAATACGTAAGTTACCAATAATTGATCAATTAATGAAATGAAATCCACATTTAAAAGTAATACAACAACCTGAAAAATATAATTAGAAATAGGTTGGTAAAATATGCTATTCACTAAAAGGTAAAGTCATCCTTGAGAGGATTATGCGCCGATGAAATGGAAACTTCAACATCCCTTCCTTCCCAACCCAGGAAAATCCGGGGCATGGGATGGGTAAGGCCCTCCCCGGGGTGGGGAATTTGACCTTTGCCCGGATGGGGTGGGGAAAATGGAACCGGAAGTGTCAGGTTTCAAAGGATTTTTTTTCGGGTCACAAAGTTAACATTTCATCAATTACATGCAACTGTCGCATCGATCACTGTGACCAAGACACCTTCAAAACAGGAGGGTTCGAAATGATCTGAACAGCTGTGACGGTGGTGGAAATTTGGCAAGTTTTTCCTTCTAAATTCAGATGACCCATTCTTTTAGAAGGACTTCATTTTTAACAGGGAGGTATTACAACAGCCCACAATAACTCACTGAACCATTTTTCAAGTATCCCGCGTTCAAGCTAGTGTGCGCAATGACGTCACGCTTAGCGCCCATAGTACAGCCAAATTGGCGGACTTAAGGAAGTTCACGCTAATTGTTTGTGCGCAACGTAACTGCGCAGGTAACGCGACTGTAATATGTCACGCATTACTTCGAGCATTAGTGAAGTTGAGGTTTGAAAACCTTTGCAGAAACCGTGGACGATAAGTCTTGCACAGCGTTGGATAAGAGAACATCGTGATCAGTCAAAATTGATTCAAAGATATTTGTGAAAGTTAAGGAGACTACTGCACGACTGATATTTTTATTTATTTATTTTTTGCCACAGAAAGAAGAAATTAAAATACAAATATGAACAATCAAAAAAGAGAAGATGGAAAGAAAAATTATTGAATTACATTGGTGGCGAGGAGGCCTAAAAGAAACTACTAAGCTTATGTAAATTAGGCCTCCCCAAGTAAAAGCATCTATCTATTGTTGACATGCAAGTTGGCAACGGAGAATACAATTGTTACAAACATTTAGTTATTTAACGTGTTGAAATATAAAGTAATGAACGGAAATTAAAAACAGTTTGAACTTACAAGTTGGTAATGAAGCATACAATTACAAACACTTAGTCATTTAATTAAGGTGTTGAAATATGTAAACAGTTGTGAAAGTAAAATTACAGGGTGAAACAATTTGACACAGGAAGAACAAAATACTTAATTTTCAGAATAGTTGTTAAAAAAGAATGACTTAAGTGCTTTCTTGAAGGAAGCTGTTGAGGAAGAATTCATTATATCAATGTCAAGAGAATTGTAAAATTTAGGTCCCTGATAGAAAACAGAAAATTGTTTAATGTTAGTCCGACAGAAAGGCAGACGAAATGCATGAGAGTTTCTCGAATAATATGTGTGAATTTGACTGTTTAGAGTGAATTTGCTAGCTAACTTGGGAGGAAGAGTTCGAATTTGATAGGAGAACATGAATTGACCAAGTTGTAACAGGTTAAGATCATGGAATTTTAGGATTCCAAGTTTCTTAAATATAGGGTCAGAATGAGCATTAAAATGAGATTTATCTATGATTCTCACCACTCTTTTCTGCAATTTTACCAGACGCACAAGGTTAGTTTTATAGGTGGACGCCCAAACTATATTACTGTAAAAGAAGTAAGGATAAACAAGTGAAAAGTACAATACACGTAAAGAGTATGAAGATAAATAAAAACTTGATTTCTGTATCATTCCAATTGATTTCGACACTTTGTTAGCCACATGAGAGATCTCAGACTTCCAGGTTACGTTTTCATCGATGATCACACCCAAGAAGACTGTTTCTTTAACTTGATCAATTTGTTGTTTATTTATCAAAATTTGAAAATTATAACTTCTACGTTTTTGGTTTGGTTTGAACATTATGAACTTGGTCTTTTTAAGATTCAGTGAAAGCTTATTAACCCTAAACCATACTGACAACTTATTTAACTCGATATTCAGCTGATTAACCAAATAATCAGGATCTTTACCAGACAGAAAAACGTTGGTATCGTCCGGGAATAAAATCAGTTGTAGTGGGTAGATGCATTGACTATATCATTAATGTAAAGAAGAAAAAATAAAGGCCCTAGAATAGAGCCCTGAGGAACCCCACAAAATCTATTAAAGCGAGAAGTATGACCGTTGAAATCTACAAATTGTAATCTGTTAGAAAAATAGCTTTTTACACATTTTAAGGCCAGTCCACGTATACCATAGTGTTCAAGTTTGTCAAATAAAATATTATGATTAACTGTATCGAATGCTTTTGAGAGATCAAGGAAAATACCAACAGCTATATCACCACGATCTAAAGCAGAGGAAATCTTATCATACAAATCAATCAAAGCAAGTGTAGGGGAGTGATTTTTCCTAAAGCCATATTGCTCATCACAAAGGACATTTAAGTTAGTTAGATAATCATTTAAACGGTTATAAATTATTCTCTCAAGAAATTTGGAAAAACTAGGTAGAACTGAAACAGGTCTATAGTTAGTGAACAACGACTGGTCATCAGCTTTGAATAAAGGTATTACCCGTGCTATCTTCATTTGATCTGGTACAATGCCATGAGCAATCGACAAGTTAATAATGTGAGCCAAAGGTTCAGAGATTAATTGGATAGATTCCTTTATGAGGGACATTGGAATGTTATCATAACCCGCAGCTTTGTTGGATGCAAATGATTGAGCAATAACAATAATTTCTTCTTTTGTTGCCGGATTGAAAAAGATAGATTCTGCAAAAGATCCTGAAAGAAAGTCTTTATGAGAAAAAGGATGAGATTGTATTTCTTTTGCAAGGTTAGGACCAATACTGGAGAAATACTTACAAAATTTATTCGCGATGATAACTGGATCAGATATTTCTTGACCATCAGATGTGAATATTGAGTTTACTTTAGGCTTTGATTTCTTCCGATTCAAGATGTCATTAAGAATTTTCCAAGTAGCATGGGTATTTGCTTTTGCATATTCTAATTTCTTCTCATAATATAATCGTCTAGCCGATCTCAAAATGTGATTTAATTTGTTTTTGAAAGACTTATAGAGTAGATTGTTATTCTGTGTCGGTTTATGAAGGAATTGTTTATAAAGTTTGTTTTTCCTTTTAATCGACTTGAGAAGAGCTTTAGTTAACCACGGTTTTTTAATAGATCTCTTCTTCGGAATCAATTTCCTAACAGGAAAACAGTCATTGTATATTTTGGTAATTTTATTAAGAAAACTGGTGTATGCAGTATGTGGATCATTGTAACCTGCGAGTGAAGACCACTCAACACCCTCAAGTTTTTCAACAAACTTGGACCGATTAATTGGGTTCTTATCTCGGACAAAAATGGGATCTTGTCTAGAATGATGTCCTAGAGTGTTGTCCGAATGAATAGAAAAAACAGGAAGATGATCTGAGATGTCAGTAAACAATAAACCACTTCTCGAACGAACAAAGAAATTGTTCACAAAAATATTATCTATTAAAGTAGCCGTGTGAGGGGTGATACGTGTGGGACGTGTAATCAAAGGGAGTAACATATTAGAATACATTTCATCAAGAAATTGGCCCGTAGAATGATGGTGTTGGTAGTTCATTAAATTAATGTTGAAATCGCCCAATAAAAAACATATCTTATTTTCCCTAGAGATTTTGCCTAACGATTCATTGATTTTGGTCAAGAATTCGTCAACACCTTGGTTGGGTGGTCGGTAAACAATGCCAACAATTATGTTTTTAACCCTTGGTCTTAACACCTCAATAAACAATGATTCAGCGATGTCAACATCATTGAAACAAAAATCTTTTCGCTCTTTAAACTCAATATCATTAGAAACATATAGTCCTACACCGCCACCAGGTCTACTT
>NC_090888.1:5670263-5680263 GCF_036669925.1 Montipora capricornis | reverse complement strand
AATTATTTAGGAGCAAAGAATTGTACTATGCACTTTCCTGTGACTCGAGATCTATTGTCCTGTGTCTTCATCGCTACACTTCAGCAACAAACATGGTGAACCCAACACAGTTCCTTTCATTATTTACTTCTGTATACTGATAAGTCAGAATCGATATCGATGTAAAATAACCAAAACGAATCCTAACTTGTCTTCTGACAACGTAATGCGACTGTTGGAATTCTTGCTTAAAAACGTCTACTTCACCTTCCAAGGCTCTCCCATAAGTGCCATTCTAGCGAATTTAGTTATAGAGCACAGCGAAGAGAGGGCACTCGCTACCGCCCCTCACCCACCTAAATGGTGGTACCGGTACGTCGACGATAGCCACGCCTGCATCCATAAGCAATTCATAGAAGAGTTCCATGCCCACCAGAATTCGATTGATCCACACGTCCAATTCACCTACGAGGTTGAGCAAGAAGGCGCTACCTCTTTTCTGGACACAAAAACCACTAGACGGACCGATAGTTCGATCGTTGTTATTGTGTACCGTAAGCCCGCAAATACAGACAAATACCTAGATTTCGACTCGCATAACCATGTTTAACACATGAATGAAGGGGTAGTTTCTAAAGAAACTGTGGTGCTGAGTCGGTGGGGAAGTAGTATACAAAAATTTGGTTTATCAACGGAGTTGATAATGTAAATTGACCACCGTACAGAGATTTTAAAAGCTGACGTTTCGAGCGTTAGCCCTTCGTCAGAGCGAATAGATTCCCTGTGACGAAGTGCTAACGCTCGAAACGTCAGCTTTTAGAATCTCTGTGCGGTGGTCAATTTACATTATCAACTCCGTTGATAAACCAAATTCATGTTTAACACAAACGCGCCGTTGCTAGATCGAGCGACGTGTGACTGCAACGCTTGAAGCCAATGGCTATCCGGCACGCTTCATTGACAGTTGTAAATCTCGTAAAGCACGTGAAAGACAGGGGGACCAGGCAGTCACACGTAATTTGGTCGAACTTCCCTACGCTAAAGGCGCCTCTGAGAAAATTACAAGAGCGCTAAACCAAGACAACATCAAAGTGGCGTACAAACCCGTCCGCACCGTCGGCTCCTTTTTTAGAAGACCGAAAGATCAACAAAAGAAAGAGGACACAAGTTTACAAGATCAAATGCAACGTTGCATTGCAGTGTACATCGGCCAGACGTCACCCGCCTTAAAAACCAGAACTAAAGAACATTCTAAAGCCGCCGCGTGTTTTGACAAAAACTCTCAAATGGCCCAACATTCTCAATAAACTGGCCACAACTTTGATTTTGAAAAAGTGTCAATTCTTCCCATCTGTCACCAATGGAACCAGCGGTTGTTTTTGGAAGCGTGGTATTCTAATAAGGAAGAGAACTCAGTCAGTGAGCACCTTGCGTTTCCACGTGTGTACCTTAATCTCAAGAATTTCTAGAACATTTTTTGGCAAACACGTTGTGTATATCACCTACTTGCCTATTTTACCATCATTAGTCATATTTGCATACATTGTACGTAACTGATGAAGATCACCGAAGTGATCGAAACGTTTTTTTTTTTTTAAACTTCTTTAATCACTGTCAACGCTGCAATTTCATTTTATATCATGCCTGATTACAACGTAGCCGTGAAGGTCTCCTTTAGGTCTCCGCTCTTAGCGGTTTCCTTATGTTCCACTCTTTCCTCTGCTTTGATCTCTCTTCGTTCGAGTTTTTTCATGTCTAGATGATTCTCTTCCCAATTCGATCCGCCATCATTCAATAAACATTTTAACCAAACAACCCATTAGCATTCCTTTAGGGTACTTACAGTTAGAGCTTCTTGCGTCCCCGCATAAAGGGCAAGTACATCAACGGCTTACCATTGATATAATGTGGTGAACAGCAGTACAGTCAAAACACTAATCTCCATTAAGGGCAATTTTTGCTGATGTCAATGCTATCGAATTCATTTCTTTCGTTAACACACGCACAAATTTAATTTGTTTTTAAAAGGCGTCTCTCTTTACTCATGTTACCTTCGAGAGTTAAAGAACTTGAAAAACTAAGATACCTCCTACGCTTAAACTGAAGTTCCCTTTACAAAGTTACCCAAGCGTTAAATTGTTTTTGCTGTCATATTAATATGCTCCGGTTATTTTTGCCGACGTATTTATCTGTATCTGTACCCTTTAGGGTAGAATATTCTGGCAGACGACGCAAGGGTAGAATATGCAAGGGTTCAAGTAATTTTCCCATGATCTTCATTTGCATCCACATTTTTTCTGATTGTTTTATCCTGGCGATTTTAATGCAAAAAACACGGAAAATCACTTTTAAAAGGACCAGTTAAACATAAAACTGGGCCTTTGAAGTTTTTCTTTGACTTTTCAATGTGGGTTCCTGTTAGAACTTTCCAATCAGTTATTTCCTTTTGTCTAATTCATTGAAAGTGGGAGAGCGTGAAAGGACTCGAAAATATCAGATAACCAGGTGAGCTTAAAACAGCGAATTGAATATTCGACATATGTTGATGTTAGCATTTTAAGAGCAGTTCTCTAAAAAGGCGCTTTTCACGAGATGTTCATAATGATGCAACAGTTTTGAACCACATCAAACGGCTTTGGGTCCTGCACATAGTTTATTTCGAAAGCTGAAATCGAGATACGCATTATTTCTCTGTTTTAGTTCTGTCAGATCGGTTTGAACTTTACGATAAGTCAAATTGAAAAAAAGGTGATAATAAAAACAAGGAAAATCGCAAGAATTTATAGAGTTGACAATTTTAAGAGTGTTTTTCCTCAAGGATTTAAGATTTGAATCCGTCCTGCTCAACTTAAGTAGTGTCGTTTGTCCATACAAGATAATTTTAATTTCCAAAAACTAAAAGGGTAAAGAAGTGATTAAAGTGAAAAAGCTAATTCGAATTCAGGTGAATCGAATTAACAATGTTTTTCAACTTAAGCAAAAGTCTGTATTTCAGAATGATTTGTTTTAGATCAGGAGTATATATCTTACAGGTAGGGTTATCAACTTTTGTTCTCAAAATTAATTATTATTAAATTGAGCCTCTTCAACAGCAGTAGCGTTTTGTTTTGTTTTGTTTTGTTTGTTTTTTTGTTTTTTTTTTGTTTTGTTTTTGTTATTTCAAAGCTATGTATAGATGTATGTTACAGGTTGAATTAAAAAAAAAATTCAGGTTAATTTAATTTCAACCTGGGTTGATTTTTTCAACCTAGGTGAAATTTTTTCACCCTAGGTTATTATGAACTGTTTAAAAAGGGTTTCCCCTTTTTTGGGAAGGTAATTTAAAAAATGAGGGCTGGATTTTTTAGGGGGGATAAAAAAAGAAAACGCCTTCCTTCACCATTTCTCCCTTTCATTCCCTTCTTTCTTACTGTCCTTACCTATTACCAACGGACTGTGCACTAACCTTCAGCCTCCACAACATTCCATGCCGCTCCAAGCTAAGGATTCGAACCCTCGCACCATTAGATTACTTTTTCTCTGCATTAACCGCTAAGCCATCGAATCAGCAACTGAAATCGCCTAGATATTTTTTCTACCAATGAGTTTTAGCTATTTCCGGGCCTTCACGACAACCACCATTTCGCACATGCGTAAATGACAAAGTGAAGAAGTGAAAGGGTGGCTAAATTTCTCTAAAGAAGAATGAAACCGCTTTGAGTATCCAGTGCAACAAAAGCAAAAATTGTTTGCAAGAGGTGGGCTCTTGATTCTGAAGGACAAGTAGTCAAATATTGTACGAAGTTTATTTACGTCGCTATGCAAAATACACCAGGAACAAGGCATCATTTTAATCATGATAACAAACCGATTTTCGCCGCAAACACAGCGTTCGCTCTGTGAAAAAAAAAGATGGTGGCACGGGAAAATAGATCAACAAAACGTAACCTTTGCAGTTCAACAAAAGAAAACAACTCGTCTCCGAACCACCTCTTGTAAAAAATATAAAAAAACAGCCATTCACAGAACAATTGCCAAAATGCCGTATGAATTGGTTTTCGGAATCTCTCGGAGAAAAGAAATAATAAGCCACAAATGACAAGTCACGGCTACATCAAATACAGAGCAGGAGAATGGTCAATAATTTGAAAAACTGGATGAGCCAGACATTGACGGAGAGCGGTGTCTGACACTTGCAGACCGCGGATTGCAGACTAACCGTAAATCACAGTTATTGAAAGCTCACCTCTTAAAAATGGGTCCTAAGTCTTAGGGTTAGTTAAATACTGTTTATCAGCACTATTTGGAATGGGTGCTTAGACTTAAATACTGCTTGTCAGCGCTATTTGTAGGCAGCCAGCAATCTGCTCTCTACAGTTATCATACACAAGAAAGGGAAAAAGACAACGAAGAAGTTCGAGCTTCAGGATTACTTGGAGCTGAAAATTAATAAAATGGAAAAGGAAAAAGTGGACTGTGCCAAAATAATCACAAAATTTGGATTTATCACTACAAACAGACTCAGCAAAATGTAAAGAAATCAAATATTTTATTTGATAATTCAAAAGAATAACACTTACAAGAGCCTACAATATGGGTTCTGATAAATAGATTATGAAACCCTTTTTCCCGACTTTTCAAAGTTTTGTTTTTACTTGCTTTTGATTATTACGAATTCAAATTAAGCAAAAGATAGAGCAAATAACTAAGCAAATTAAAAATCAACAATACAACAAGCATGATTCAGTTTTCTTTATTCCTTAGAAGATAAATTAATATTGTTGCCTCCTGCCCTCCTAAGGAGGTTCATCAATGAACAATGTCCTTCTAAAAAGCTCTGAGAAAGAAAAGTAGAATCCTTTATCATGCACAGTATGCCTAACCCCAACCTTAATGTTAACCATTTAAAATCAGTGCCAAGACTTAACAACCATTGGGGGTCTATAAAATACTCATGAAAAAATTTAAGCTATACTAATTTCATCAACTCACATCTGATATATTACACATACTTGCTAATAATTGATGAGTTTATGTTGATGTTTCCTACTTTAAATTTCAAACTAGTTTAAAATAAAATGACTTAGGTTGAAATCAAAATTAACCTGAATTTGAATTTAACTGCAACATGTACAATCAGCATGACAATGAAAGTTAAACTGTTTCAATAGAGGTCGGACAATAAGCCTCTTAGAAGCTCAATGTCATGACCTCTTTACTTTCCTGTTTTGATCACGCGTACCAAATCGATTCCTGGTCGTGATTGGTTGCACTAGCAACCTATCGATCACTTCTCCCCTTGTCCTTGTAGCACTTACTCCTTGCGCAATATGGACTGGCGGAGCAGGTGATTTTCATTCCCCCATTTTATGTAAGCACATTTATGTGGTCAAGAAACCTTGCAAACGAGTGTAATAGGCTAGTTTTCTTTTGTGCAGGAACAAAAGAACAAAACAAAGGAAAATGCTAATTATGTCCCAGAACCTCGACTCTGCTCTTTTATTTCTGCACTATTCGTAATATAACTAGTCTATTCATTTAATCTTTTATTGAATGAAAAGAACAAAGCGTCATCATGGTGTGGTATATTGGGCTGCTTGATTAATATTTTAATGTTTCCCCGAGATCTCTTTCAAAATATCAGTGAATCCTTCAGCTGTGAGTATTCAAACTTATATTGCAACAATAGTAATAGCAAGAAGCGAAGAACTTTTAAATTAGCGCGAAAGAGTTGCAACTTTTAATATTATTTGATTTGAATGGCGTTAACTTGTTAATTTCGATTTACAGTGTCCCCGATTAGTGCTCTACAGCGCTAGAAGATAAGACACTTAAATAAAGTTCCTTTCCTTTTTTCCTTTTCTTTTAATGTCAGTTCCTCATTTTTAAGACTCTCAATTACATTCCTCTCTGTAATTACATTCCATCTTTGAAATACGAACGTCAGCTACTAATTCACGAGCGACGTTTAGGAGTGGGACTAATTTGTTTGTTTGTTTGTTTGTTTGTATCAGGACACAACTTTGCCATTTTACAAGGACACAGGTGTATACAAAAAGATGTACATTCATCGCTGTGTCACCCCAGCAGTAGTATCACTTGTTGCGACGTTTTGTGGAATTAAAATCTGTGGACCAGCCCAAGCTCAAAGCACAGGTAGATTTTAATCAATGAATTAACAAATAAGAGGAGGCTATGCCGTCTAATTGAATAAAAAAATGATTACGCTCATACAAGAGATTGCAATCAGTAAAAGCTATAATCAGCTACGGTGACGTTCTCTTTAACATAATTTCAATTTGATTACAGGAAATATTCTTGCAACGGCATCTGCATCGTCGCCCTCAAAACCTTCGCCATCAATCCCCGTGCTACTTTCGAGTCCTCTACCCGTTGGTGGACTACCTGATGAAGCCAATGACACAGTATCTTTGAGCGATCCCCCACCTCTTCCAACTGGAGAGGCTATCAGATCCTTTCTCATGACTTCAATAAGATGGAACTGCACCCCGTCTATTGAGGGTATGGCACTTTTCTTATGTTTCTTTTACATTGTTTTCTTTTATTCCTTTCTAGCTTACTTCTTTTTTCGAATAAATTAGAACCCGAAAAGAATAGTCTCTGGCGATTGCTACGAGGACGCACTGTTATAAAAGGAGTCGCTCCAGGCTCTGCTTTTTCAAGCACGATGGAATATTCAAGATGGCGATCGACAAACAGCAACACAGAGAGAAAAAAGCTAAACGATATTAAAGGCCCTCCCAGGGGTTTGGGGGAAGAAGAGAACATGGCTAATTTGAACTGGGGAACAGGGGAACGATGTCAAAATATATTAGAGAAGAAGGGATCAAAAAGCTGGGAACAAGTTTGAAAGGGAACAAGGGAACACAAAGAAACATTTAAAGGGGAACTCCGGGGTAAAATTGAAGGTATTTTGTATGTTTGTCCTCAGGTTCATGTCTCAATTTTTGACAACATCATTCCCATATCGTTTCGTTCAAATGAAATATTGTACCTGAAAGACGACCGAAAATGCAAATAGAAATCCGCCATCTTGAACATTGCCCGCTTGTTCAGAAAGCGGTCAGCGTATCATCGTGTGACGTAGAATCGTCAAACCCATGAGATGTAAATTGATAATTGCGCGTCTTCCAGTTGTTTACAATATTTTGCATCGGCGAAGGAGGAGCTTTTGCCTTTGTATCATCGCTAAAACTGGCCAATTTTGGGACGTATTCTGATAAAATCAATGAGGAACAAGCCTCCGAAAGTTTTTCGATCCGGCCGTACCACTTTGAACCGCGTGTGAGCTCTGATGAAGCGGATAGAACCCCGAAGACGTAGGCGACGAATGCATGGCAAACGATGAAGAAACAAATGTAAGACTGCGAAATTCAGACCGGTATTTTGTACGAGTTATCCGTTAATATTGCAATTCCATAACAAACTGAGTAGCAAATAAACTCAACTCTGTTGATAAATTGTGGTATTGGTCTTTCTTTCTTCCTTGTTGCCTTTATAAATCGATGGATTGGATGCGAAACGAAGCTTTCCTTCGGCGACTTGATCTACTTACTGCACAGCTTCATTGTGGCTTTATTTACTCTTTCAAAAACAGGAAAAAATTATAACGGAATCCTTGATAATAAACTTTACGTCTTAAGTTTAACTCATTGTTTAACTGCTGCCACCAACGCTACGTTCGGTCGTCCTCTGTTTATAAATGCATTCTTGGAAAGGGCCTGGGGTATTGCAACTAGTTAATGTTGAGCACTGATGACATTATTACTATTTTTTATCTGTTAAATCTTGAGCGGTGCTGTTCTATTGCATCTGCCTTTGCTGGTGCTGGCTCTGAGGCAATGTTCCTTTGTAGATGAACAGGCACTGGCTGGTGAACTGCACTCCCTTGTTCTACACGCTTTATTACTGCAAAAAGCAAATCTGACAAATATTTGTAACATTTTTTCTCATTGATTGGCTTTGCAACCCATCTTTTGTTTGCTTTCGGAAAGCAAAGTTTGTAACGTGCTTCACCACCTTGCTCACCTGTCTTCACTACCGCTTGGCTGCGGCCTGTATTAGTATTGTTGTCAAGAGCAGCTAGTTGGGTCCTGGCAAGCATTCCCCTGTATGAATAGTGTTCCCGTTTCGAGCAGTACTTGAGCATCATGGCATGGTAGACCTCTACCTTACCAGTGTGACAAAAGTCAGTAAGCTTTGCCAAATCCTTCAGAAGTTTGGTATTCAAAGCCACTTCCTCTAAAGCCAAGTGGGCTGATGTGCCTGGCTTGAGCCAACAGATTTTCTTAGCCTCTGAGGATGAAATGTGCCTGTGACAACACCGATGAAAATGGGTGTTCCCTGACCACTTGTGCTTGTTGGAGACATGATCCAACACCGACTTCCACTTTTCACGTAAAAGCTGGACGTTACCATTGCAGGTTGCAGCAGACCACTAAAGATGATTTGAAATGGACTGCATCCAAGGTGACAATTCTTCGCATCCTCCTTGTTTGGCTTTGTTTGTGAGCTTTTTGACCACCCACTTGGAAAGGTGCCAAACATCATACTGGTGATTAATATGTGGGTAATCCTTGGCAATACAACTGTTGATTGACACATGGCGGTCTGTTGCAACCCTGTTGATCTTGACCCCTTTGCCCTCCAACAATTCAACACATCGGGTAAAACCCTCTTTCTCCATGGCATTGGATGACGACACTTGAACAACACTAAATGCTACGACATTTCCTTGCTCTTCGTCCATCAAAGTGTAAGTGCCATACTTGGCACAATGTCCAGGGCTATCACATCGGCCATCACCATCCAAATTGACAACTTTTGAACAAGTAAGTTTGTTAATCTGCCTATTTAATTCAGTTTCCCATGCCTCATTAACAACTGGAAACAAGTACTTCAGCTGTGTGTCATAAAACACACTTTCACTAAAAAACTGAAGATTGATGCATGATGCAAGGCGGCTGATGCTTGAGAAGGTGCTTCCTGTAAAAAGGATGGCTGCTGCCAATAATAGGTTTCCCAGGGGCTTCCTTTTAATAACTGGTTGGGATTCCCACAGTTCTGTATGCCCATTATGGCAGATTAGCACAACTGATAGCATGCTCCCAGTTGTTTTCCTTTTTTGGTCAATGATCACGCCCCCACATTTTGGACACTTTTTCAGTAAATTGTTCAAACAGGAACCAAACACAAGGTCTTTTTTTTTTCACTTTCTGGAGAGCCATCTTCAAATTCATATTCAGAGAGCACTATATCATCTTCGGATGACGGTTTTTCATCATCTGGTAATAGCCAGTGGGGATCTAAATCTTCATCATCATTGTTATCGTCATCATCATCATCATCATGTATATCCATTTTACCATCAACAAGGACATCATGCACTGGTGGTAAGGGGATTGTATCAAACTTGTTAATGTCATAGGTTGGAAAAGTTACTGTGGGTGTATCAATGGGATTTGGGGGTGCTGCTATGGCATAATTGTGGTCATGTGGAATCTTCCATGTGACAGCACTTGGATTTTGTGGGATATCATCCTGTATATAAGTATAGGAAGACACGTCAATATTTGCAGTACCACACACACCATTATCATTGCCTACATCTCAGTTTGAACCTCCACACTTTTAAGGGTAATGGGATCAAAACAACACTGAATTCCCACATCATGCATTTCTGGGATTGTAGTATGCATTTCCAAATCAGTGCAGATTGAAGGTTCATTAGTCACTGGGTCATCTGAAGATACATTGTCCTCGATGTCTGCAGCAAGTAGTTCTGAAAGAGCCTAAAACAAAATTAAAATTCGAATATACAAGGTAATTCTTTTCAATTTACTACAAATTGAATGCCTTGAATTTGCCTAACTTCATTTTATCAATTCTTCCTGTTTTTCGAGTGACTAATCGGAAAAAATAAACAAATTACCAATCATACGTCATTTGTAAGGTCGGCTAACTCGCCATTATTTTCCACGTAAACCCAGCATAGTATATTTTAAAACTGGGCTGATGTACA
>NC_090888.1:5660263-5665263 GCF_036669925.1 Montipora capricornis | reverse complement strand
TTGGTTCATTTTTGTTGTTCTCCTGGTAATCCTGGACAATCAATTTCTAATTCCTATTATTTACGACAGAAACTCTTCTTTGTCAGTTCTACCGGCTGATGAACAACAGCGTTACAGACGCCGAGACTCTTGTCTTGCCAAAAAGTCTCCTTTGAAAAATATTTGCTTTCCTCGATATACCCTTTTGTATGTGCTTGTGTTTTTTTTCTCTCTGTGATTTTAAATTTTAATGCGCTTGCAATGCTAAGACAACCTTTCCAGAAAGACCATGCTAAATTTTGGAAAATTTTAATTCCTTTTTTGGAACGCTTCATTTTAATTTGTCATTTGCTTTCCTTTACAGAAATGTACTAAATGGATTGGGCAACAACAACAATGCTTTATTTACTCTAAACACTAAAAGACATATTTACATAGCAAGTGGAAAAATAGACATGTTTAAAGTTGAGCCAGGAGGAATAAAAGAACCTTGCGGTTTTCGAGTTATTCCCCTGCCTTTTACGTGCAAAACAAAACAAGATTAAGGATTGAAAGAGATGTGTAATTAAGGTGCAAACACCAGGAGACAGACCGAGCCTTATGAGCAGTGGATATTCAAAGGAGTTAATAGTTCAAAATGTTAGTTATCTCATGGACTTTTCGAGTTGTTCAGAGAAGAGGTTTTAATTATTGAAGACGGAATATTATGCCAAAAGATGGAAGCCATATAGGATATAGTTTGTTTCCCAGTGTTTCTTCTGACTTGTGATTTGTAGAGATTATGACTCACGGCGTATCTAGTATTATAAGTATGTAAACTACTAGCGTACTGGAAGAAATCGTGGAAAACGTTTGAAAGAAGGTTCTTTTGCCACAAGTGAGTGAATCGTAATGCACGTAAACGGTAAACATTGTTCACTGTGAGAAATTCTAAAATATTTATTAAAGAGACAGGGCTATCGATTTGTTCACCGAAAGCTGTTGTAAAAAATATTAATCTAATGGCATGGTTTTGCTTGGTCTGCACTTTTTGTATAGAGGTTTTGTAAGTGCTTCCCCAAGCTAACATGGCACATGAAATATAAGGATATATAAGGCTATAGTAAATTTGTTTTAACTGAGAAAGTGTTAAGTACTTAAGATTAAGATAATGAATGGTTTAGCCTCTTTGGGCAGACACTAACGATAATAGCATGACAGTTTTTAATGTCAAGTCCTTTAATGATACATCCTCTGAGTTTGGTATGGTCTGAAGGTAGCTGAGTACTTTTCCAACGTCCCAAGTTTTTGTATATCGAGGTGCTGTGGGTCTTGATTCGAAAACATCTTTCAGGCACCTTGTAACCGCAGGGTGGGAGCCCAATGATATCACACTTATGGGTTTGACATCACATGATAAAGACGACCTAGCAGTGTTTATACCACTATATCCTATTCCACTTTCATACAGATCAACTAAAAAATCTATTGCTTGGGATATAGTAGGGGAAATAACATCAATTTGTTGTCTACGACAGAACGAAATCCACCTCTTATGCAAGATGAGTATTGTTTTTTTAGTTCCTTGTCTCCAAGATTTGACGATGATGTCTCTAGCCTTCTGAGAAATCCCTTGTGCAGCGAGGGATTCCCTGATAATCTGCAAGTCATCAGAACCATCTTCTTGATTAGCGTGTGTGGTTCGTGTTTTCTTCCGGGCATTTTGAGCTTGGTCAGTTGTTGTGGAAGTGTTCTTGGAACATCCACGATCAGGTGTAACAGCTGTGAGTACCATGGCTAAGTGGGCCATAAAGGTAGAATCATTATGCCCTCTGCCTTCTCCATTCCTATCTTCTGCAGGCAACGAGCAATCAGACTGAATGGGGAAAAGCATTAAAAAGCTGGTTTTCCCAGCTAACAGAAAAAGCATCTACATAAGTTGCTCCAGGATCAGGTCTCCAGGATGCATAACAAGCGACCTGCACATTTAGCCTTGAGGCAAAGAGATCTATAGTGGGTTCCCCCTAAATTGCTGTAACGTTTTGAAAAATGTGTTTAATGAGCATCCATTCCTTATTGTCAGTAAAGACCCTAGACTCTCTGTCTGCCTGAATATTATTCTTCTCCGGGATATGAGCTGCAGAAATCCAGAGCAGCTCTCTCTTAATACAGAACAGCCAAATCTCCTTGGCGACAGAGTTGCACTCCATAGAATGTGTGCCTCCCATAGAGTTACTATAGTTAAAAGTAGTGGTATTGTCCGAATAAATGCGTATGTGTAGGGAGGTCATATTAATACAGAGGGCTTTCAAACCAAGGAATACAGCCATGAGCTCAAGACAGTTTGTTTGATTCAGTTTAAGTCCATCTGCCTCCTGTTTTTTTCCCCACCTATGACTGCACCCCAACCCTTGTTTGAGGCGTCAGTATACAGAGTAGTGTCAATCTTTGAGTTTGGTGTACAAATGGGGTATTCAGCTGTCTCAATATTATTGCTCCACCACTGTAGTTTTGAAAAGCTTTTTTGCGATAATTTTATACATGCCTGGTAGTTTCCTTTATTTTGTCTAAGTGCCATGGCTTTATCATGTTCTAAGTGTCTATAGAAAAGTGGGCCATAAAACACACCTGGAAAACTAGACACTAGTAGACACTAGTAGTCCCTGGATAGACATTGTGGCACTGCAAACAAGCCTACTGCACCGCTCTTTGATTCGAAAAACCTTTTCTGTAGGCAGGCACACAGTCATACTAAAAGAATTTAGATCAAAACCAAGAAAAACAAGTGTCTTGACTGGTCCTTGCACTGATTTCACCGGGTTTATAATAAAACCCAGTTCTTGAAATAAACAACAAGTATCAGTATTGTTAGTCTGACATTAATGTATTGTATCTCCTTCTAGACATGAGTCATCAATATATCCCACTTTTAGATGCCCTTCCTTTCTAAGGGTAGCATAAACAGGTTTTAAAACTTTCGTAAAGAGGCGTGGGGTGTAGTGTTTTAATGAATACTATTAATGTCAAATGATGTAATCTATGTAACCACGTGATCTGATTTTGTATATAAATTGTAACCAACTGTATATTCAGGAGCACTGTAATAAAGCGTTTAATGAGACTACAATTCTCATTGTTTCTGTACAGTAGAATAAGAACGCGTAAGAACTCGGCAACTGGCGACGAGGATTTTTAAAAAACATCATGGCTTATAGTACCATTGGAAATTTGAACGCTTTTGAAACCAGCAAAGAGAAGTGGAGTGCTTACACAGAGAGATTTGAGCACTTCACAATTGCGAATGGCATCGACACCGAGAAGGACCAAAAGAAGCTTGTTTCAGTGTTTCTGGCAGTCATTAGGAGCTCAACCTAAGCGTTGCTTAGGAATTTGGTGGCCCCACAGAAGCCAAGCCGGCTGAGTACAAGTATAAGGAGCTGATCAGGATTTTACAGAAGCATTTCGAGCCAACGCCTCTAATAATCGCCAAGCGGTTCCACTTTTACAAGCGTGATCAACTTGAGGTGGAAGGTGTGGCAGACTACGCAGCCATCCTAAAACAAAACGCTGAACGCTGTGAGTTCACTGAGTTTCTAAAGCAAGCTCTGCGGGACAGATTTGTGTTTGGGTTGAAAAGCAGCGCCATACAGAAAAAACTACTCACGGAGAAAAAGTTGACGTGGCAAGGAGCTGTGGACGTAGCCCAAGTCAATAGGGACTTTAAGCACCGATGACGGCAACGGCGACGGCGACGGGAGAGGCTACTGGGAAACCCAAACTACCAAACGCGCATGTCTGGCGCGAAAATGCCCTCACATAGCCGTCATGTCGCAACGTTAAGAGAGGGAATTTGCCGTTGTGGGAAAACGTGAGTAGTAAAGAACTCATTTTCTCGGCCTGTTTTTGAATATGTTGGTGTTTTGAAAATCTACTGACCTCCATGAAGTCGAAGGATAGTTAAGAGGTGTTCTTGTTTTGAGTGATTGTTACTTAACCACGATTTTGGCTTCTCGAAAGTGAATGAGGCTGAAGCGATGGAGATGGTGTTGTTTTGTTTGAAGTTCGCGATGCTTTACCTGGTCTCCAGCGTTTGCTTCTAAATGTTAAGGATACCTGATTATACCACAAGGTAAGGAAAGGTTGCGTTTACACAAACGTTGGCCGTGTACCACTTATATTTTAAACAGAGTTAACTGAATAGAGTGTAATGTGAAGTGCTAGATTTCAATCCCATATGAACCATGTGAGTGTTAGCCCTACAGATGGAAATGGGGCCCACACAAGGACAGAGAAAAACTCTGACCAGGGTGGGAATTGAACCCACGACCTTCGGGTTAGATCTCCGCCGCTCTATCGACTGAGCTACAAGGTCAGACGGGAGCAGGCCGTGGGAACTGAAGATGTCAAAGTCACGGCAATGATCATGTACAAGTACATGGAAAGGTTACGTTTATACAAACGTTGGCCGTGTAGCACTTATATTTTAAACAGAGTTAACTGAATAGAGGGTAATGTGAAGTGGTAGAATTCTATCCCGTATGAACCATGTGAGCGTTAGCCCTACTGATGGAAATGGGCCCACACAAGGACAAAGAAAAACACTGACCAGGGTGGTAATTGAACCAAATTCTTCGTCATCTACAATCCCTTCGTAATAGCTTATGAGAAGGTGATTTCTAGCCATTTTTAAAGAAGGCATGATGAGAAAAATACAGTTATTCAGTCTGCAAACAATTTGCCGTCACCTCTCAAGATTTGGCAAGTGTTAATGTTCAGAATTCGCGCCACAACGGCGTTTTCTCCCCAGTCTTTCCGCTCGGTACCCACGTCGCCGTTGCCGTCGCCGTCATCGATGCTTAAAGTCCCTAATTTCAAGAATTCACCGGCGGTTGGTGCGGTTAACGTTAACTCGTTAAGTGGAGCACGTTCAAGGGAAAAGAAACGCCCAATTCAGAACTTTAATCGAAACAGAGGGAAAACTGCTAAGCTCTGTTTCCGTTGTAGTGGTGACCACACACCACAAACTTGCCGTTTTAGAGAAG
>NC_090888.1:5652763-5655263 GCF_036669925.1 Montipora capricornis | reverse complement strand
AGCAAAGGAATCAGTAGCCTCTTGAAGCAAGTCGTTTCCAACCGGAAACGTAGGTATTTGTTCCACAAGTTTATTGCTCATACCAGTCAAGGCGCACATACCTTTGAATTGAGACGATTGAACTTTTTGCATGCGGACGTCTTGTGAGCGTACAGATGGGCCAACGTTATTCAATACTGCCTGATTGACACGTACGTTCGTCAGCAGGCTTTCGCAATTTTCAGAGCGATGGTATTTGTTCATCTTGTCTTCAAGTTTTTCCTCAGACAGCACATCTTTTATCAGTGTATCGATGATGCTTACCAGTTCTGTGTCCACTTTCGGATCCGTTTCCCCCTTTTGCAAATCCTGTTTCAAGCTACTAAGCACTTGACTTTTTCCCTCATGAGAGGTAGCATTGAGCCTGTCGAGCAACTTGCCGACAGACGCGTCCGTCCGCGCTTCTCCCTCGCGGGGGGTTCACCCTCTTGGTCTGAACCGGGGAGATCTTCCTCCTGAATTCCTTCGTCATAGGGAATTTCTAAATCGGTTTTAAACGACTTAAAAGCCTCTGCAATGGCATTAGCCATACTTCCAGACATTTGGGTAAACCCTTCTTGAATGGCAGTTAAAAGGGCAAGCAAAGATACTTCGCCTTGTGGAGGAGATGCGCCAATTACGGCGCCATTTTCCACGTTAGCGTCGATGCCTTGAGGCGTACCTTTAGCCTTGAGCCATCGCTAGCTTTCCTTGTGTGTCCAGAGGTGTCCTTCTTATGGGCGGAATTATGATCTTTCTCGTTGTCAGGCATTCTGACGCTGTATAGCAAATATTGCTTAGAACCTAAAATATAAACGTCCGTTCGCTTTGAAAGGCGGCAGCACACTGAGTTTGCGCAGGCGCAATGCTATCTCATGTGAGCCCTCAGTGCGGTGACGGAATAGAATCTGACACGACATGCTTAATACATACAGGTTATGTCTCGGACGCCGGTCTCGACCCAGTCTCACCTCGGGTACTTGGCGTCTGTGTCTATTTAATTACGTGCATTCCGGACATATTAAACACGGTTAAGTTGAGACCTGTCACAAAGTAGTCTCGACCCTCTCTTGTCGGCGTTATTTACACAGTTCAGTTTGAAAGTCTCGCATGGTAAACTATTTTTTACAATAATTGTATGTAAACTCGCAATCTGAGTGGCTAATTTGCCGTTGTCGATAAGAGTCCATTGTCGTCCCCAGAGCCCTCCATTTCTTTTGGTCACGTGGTCGGTGAAACAAACGGTTCCGGTGGCACGCGAAATGCATTATCCGAGGTTGACAATTTAATAATACGCATTACACTTTACTTCCGGCCCATATGACGGGAACAAATGGGGTGCAGCAAGCCCTTGTTGGCGCACTTTTCAAAAGATTACATTAAACGTCTGGGTCCAGTTGTTCAAAAGCCGACTAACGCTAATCCCGGATTAACGCTGATATTTCGACAAAACTATACATTAGAAGAAGTCAAACATTAAAAACAAAAATAAGCAAATGAAACATTCACAAAAAAGTAGAAAACATGAAACAAACGTTTACGCTGATTCTGGATTAGGCTAATCGGCTTTCGAAGAACCGGACCCTGAAATATGCCCACTACGCCGAAAAAAGCGTACACGTTTCAGTGAAATCAATAGTGAACATACGCAACGACTACGGCGACAACAACGAGGAAGTCATCTCAAAATATAAATTCGCGTTATTGTAATCACTTGTAATGACTATTTCAACCCTTTTAATAGGACAAGGGTGTAGTAGTTTCTCAAGAACGAAACTGGTCGGAACTGCGCTTAATTTAGGGGAGAAAAGAAAAAAATATCCTCAAGAGCTGACGTCCTTGATAAAACTTCAAATTTGGCTGTCACGTTGCTGTTTTGCGGACAACGCAATTGTAATAGCCAATCAGGAACGCTCATTTTGGGAAATAAACCAATCAGATCGCGAAAAGACAACGCTTGCTCTTTCTTTGTGTCACACGCTCTTGCCTTTGAATATTGTGGTAAAACTGAGAAACAAATTGAATGTGGTTCAGCGTTGTTAATGCCTTTATCGACGAAGATATTCTTCGTCACAGTGGTCAAAATTTGTTGTGGACTCACTTGGCATTTGATTTGATTTGTTGTGATTTCATTTGATTTGTAGTCTCCCCGATTAGTGGAGCACTCATGCTCGGCTCAAGAACCTTGAGACTTAAAGAAAGTGATTTTTATTAGTAGTAGTATAGGCAGTCTCATGATTTCGAGTGCAATTTGGAATAACTAAGCAAGAATAATTTTCTCAAAGACGAACAAAATTGCAAGAGCCCGTAGGGCGAGTTCAATTTGTAGTCTTTGAAAAAAATTGCAAATTGAACACGCCCTACAGACTCGTGCAATTTTGTTCGTCTTTGGAAAAATTTACAAGCGCTTTTTTATTCCAAATAGCATGACAAAAATGGTGTGATTACTTATTAATAATATACATGAAAAATGTCGAGATGG
>NC_090888.1:5640263-5642763 GCF_036669925.1 Montipora capricornis | reverse complement strand
GTTAGGAAATCAGGTGTGGCATGCAGGAATGGATATTGCTTGTTAATAAACAGTCCACATCTTAATACTTGAAAGTTAACATGTCTTTTCTCCATATGTGTTTTGTATGCCTTAATAGCATATTCTTCATATTTGCAGCCATGTCTAATTGCCTTGCTGTTCACTTTATACAGATGTGGGTAACAAACAGACTTTATTAGTGACTGTGAAGGTTGTGCTATATTGCTGTGATAGACAGCACCACTTACAGAGGCTCCGTTTCTTCCTGCTCGATGTCTAAAGAATCCTGGGCCCTTCGCTTGTTCTCTTGTGTCCTGTTCAACTACTTTAATGTCCTCATCAGACAACATAATCTTGACACCTACACACTTCTGTAACAATTCTGGATAATCAAGTTCTAAATTGTTCAGGTCATAAAGATCTGATAGGACTGGCACATTCCGACTTTTAACAACAAACTGCTCAGCATATGGGTCCATTACACTAAGCACCACAGGTTTTATTTCACACAGATTAAGTGCAGCCAGAAATTTGTTCATTTCCTCTGTTGAAGCCAGCTGCGAAGGAATAGCAGTTTGTGCGTGACAATTTGGTTGACTTTCGCGAGAAGCCGCTTTGTTTTGATCGAGGGAGTCAATTTTAATGTCAAGGTTTTCTTTGAGCTTTTTCGCAGAGGTAAAGTCAATATCCCTAACTCTCTCATAGGTTACCTCATTCACGTAAGTTGGCAGGAGCCATGAGCATTTCACTTCTGTGCATGCCATCTTTCCATTGATTCGTGCCCAGCATTCGATGTACATCATGGCGCTGGCGACATGCGAGCATGATTCGCCTAGCCCAGCTTTACAACCTGAACAGTGAGCAGAAATTATTGCACCTTCACTCTCAGTTATAATCCATACATTAGAGACTTTTAGATCCACGTTTGCGGCTAACCTCAAACTGCTGGAAGTCACATGACTAGCGCTTGCCGTCACGTTCGAGCGTAAGTTTTGACGTTTTCAACGGCGGAAGGTAGGTTTTCACGTAAGTAAGTTACCTCAGCTCTTTATGGCATGGAAGTTACATTATCCCACGTATGAACGGGGCAGATATAAAAAGCAACTTTTTATCTTTCATTCCATGTGAATTAAACAATCAAAAGAGCCGTGGTTTTATTTATTTCGTTGACTAAAACATCAACGCTGAGAATCGAGGAAATTCAATATGGCGGCCTCCGCAGCTTTGCACTTGTTTACTTAAATCTAAATGCACGAACTATCACAACTTCTAACGTCAAACCGCAAATCTAAAACCTCAGTTTGCGGTTAGCCGTAAACGTGCATCTAAAGGTCTCTATTCACGAGTGGATCGTTCATCCGCTGCGAATGTCGCACTTTAGCTGCAACAACGTACTTTCCGGAAATGATCTTTCCACCCACCGAAGCCACAAACCTTGACACAACTTGATTACAAGCTTCTAGACTCCTATAATTCTTGAACTGGTCGTTCGTGTAGTAGCTTGTCTGAAGAACTAGGTAACCAAATAAATCGGACTGTTCGATTGATGGCAAACATTCCGGATTGAACTCCTCATATGGGATAATGAAAGGGTCAATACCCACAACCGAAATTTTCTTTAGGTATCGCAGCTTTACATGGCTTTCCAAGGCCGTGGCATACTCTGAAAGCACAGGAATCTTGCTGCTAAACTTCTTTATTTCTTCTTCCTCAATTTTCGGGGATAAATCCATACCAAATCCGCAAAACAGCTCAAAAAACGCGAGAACTACCCAGAGAAGGCTTACATTTCCATATAATTTCACACTTCGAGGGGCACAAATATGGCGAACGTCCATATTTGGAAAGTACTGTGACGTCACGTGAAAACCGAGAATAGAGAAGTATTTTCGTCCTCGTCCGCTTGAAAAGTGCGGACCTTCGTGGAAACAACCAGCGATTAAATTTCAGGGGCACCCAACGTCAACTTTCGGAAAATATCTGTTCGGAAGACGATTTGAGATTTAGAATTTTCGGAACATTTGTTGTAAAATTTCTTGCTTGCTTGCCTCTCCTAGGATTTTCGAACATCTGAAAAATGGTATAATTGCCCATTTTTAACGGATTTTTACCCTAAAAAGGTCACCTAGAATTTTCGGGGGCCTTTTTTCTTGCTGAAATTTTCGAAAAGGTAAGTTTTGATCCCTATAGTTTTCGGATAACTAGACTTTCAGCTAGGAAATCCGAATAGATGAAAAATTTTTAGGGGATAAAAATATGGCTATATCTACTGTTTAAATAGTAAAATACGTTTAACAATGCTATGTTTAAGTGGTTTTGAACTACATTCTCGTTGGGTGCCCCTGAAATTTTGCAAAAAACACACTCCAGAAGATGAGCACGACGGCAATGGAGAGATATTATACAAAACACCAACCAAATGAAGATGACGCCTGCTTAAAACTGCGTTGCTATGCTCGAGAAAGGTTCTTTTTCGGTAAAAACCTTTCATTCCTTCAAC
>NC_090888.1:5622763-5627763 GCF_036669925.1 Montipora capricornis | reverse complement strand
ATGGACTTTACCAGGCAAGACAAGAGTCCGTTAATGTGGAGGTGCCAGCTTAAGTTACAGTTTAAATATGTGACTAGGTCACTTGTGTTCATTTTGTTTTCATTTTTATTCCAATTACTTTCAACTTATTTTCATTATCCTAATTACTATTACTTGGTTGGTTACCCAATTACTCCATTCCTAACATACCTTATTTTGCCTTGTGTAGTTGTATTGTTTCTAAACATTTCTCTTACTTAATTCCTGTTGTGTAGTACACTCTGTCTTTTTTTAGGTAAATCCTGGGGGAAGGGGGGAGCCTTGACCTTTAGTGTGGCACAGCATGTAATTTGCCTGTTGAATATTGTTTCTGTTTTCCAATAAGTGATTACTGTACTGTATTTTTGCTAAGCTCTTTTCCTTGTCATTATTTGTATGATTTTAATTCCAAGTCATCCGTTTGTTCACCCTGCGAGCAGAGCCTCCTTTTGTCTTTTTCTTTACTGAGGAGGAGAAAAGTAGGCTCTGCCCGAATCGCGTCAACTCTTTGAAGCCGCCGCAGCCCGAACTTCTTTCTGGACTAGTCAATCTTGTTTTCTCTCGTCAAACCGGTTATTCCAGTGCGAGCGTCCCTTTAGTGACAAAACCGATGGTTATAATTTAGCCCGCTGTACCATGAAAAACCAAGATGGCGGCGAGATCTGGCATATTAGGCTTGGGTTCGAGACTGTATCCTGGCAGCATGCAGCGCATATTCAATAGAGATCTTACTCGATTCATGCAGAGCCTTTCTCGAGAACGCCAAAATCGAGCAAGCAAAGGAAAGGCTCTGCTTGCAGGGTGCCGTTTGTTATGACTATTTCACAATTATTACTTTCAATGTACTATTGTAGCTTCATGTAGCATTGCTAATAGCTCTTGCTATTGTCAAGTCCGTGCTTCAAATAATAGTTCTTGGGTTATAACATTGCTTAGTTTACAAGTTTACAATTCAAAGTCATTTTATTTGTTTTGTTAATAATTTCTTTGCCTTTTGATTCGCAAGCATTTTTTGTCATGTATCAGCTATTTAGGATGGTTTTTATTATTCAACTTGTAAATAATATCAATTTTCTATTTTTAATTCATTAGCTTATTGTAGCTTTGTTTTATTTTGTTTTTAGTGTTACTCGTTCCCGTTTTATTGTCATTATATCACTCGAGCTCTGTTGATTCTAATAAACTCGTAAAACTTAGCTCAAATCTGTGGTTCTTGCGTCGACCATTTAGGCCGTTTTACAAATACTTAAATACTTAAGTTACCAATAATTGATCAATTAAAGGGGCTAGGTCACGAAATTTTAGGCAATTTCAGCACTGATCTAATGGTCATAGAATTAACCAAAAAATATCAAAATAACTGTTCAAAACTGTAGAAGATCTCTAAAAAACACAGGGAGGCCAAGAAGACATGGATGGACAAAACTGGAGAGGATTGAAATGGATTGAATTTGGGTAAATTTGAAAAACTTTGGCCCACCGTTTTTCAAAATGACATCAGTCTATATTAAAATGTCTTTTACATAGCTAGAAAATTATTCTCAGTTGTTATGTGGCCATGATTTTGCAAATGAAAGACTCTTGCTCTGCCAATTTGACGTTTAGAGCTCATAATTAACAAAATTAAACAAAATTACCTAAAATAGCGTGACCTAGCCCCTTTAATGAAATGAAATCTACATTTAAAAGTAATACAACAAACTGAAAAATATAATTAGAAACAGGTTGATAAAATATGCTGTTCACTATTAAAAAGGTAAAGTCATCCTTGAGAGGATTATGCGCCGATGAAATGGAAACTTCAACATCCCTGCCTTCCCAACCCGGGCAAACCCGGGACTTTTGATGGGTAAGGACCTCCCCGGGGTGGAGAATTTGACCTTTGCCCGGGTGGGGTGGGTAAAATGGCACCGGAAGTGTCAGGTTTAAATTGATTTTTTTTTCGGGTCACAAAGTTAACTTTTCATCAATTACATGCAGCTGTTGCATCGATCTCTGTGACCAAGACACCTTCAAAACACGAGGCTTCGAAATGATCCGAACAGCTGTGACGGTGCTCGATATTTGGCAAGTTTTTCCTTCTAAATTCAGATGATCCATTCTTTGAGAAGGACTTCATTTTTAACAGGGAGGTATTAGAACAGCCCACAATAACTCACTGAACCATTTTTCAAGTATCCCGCGTTCAAGCCAGTGTGCGCAATGCCGTTACGCTTAGCGCCCAAGCCATAGTACAGCCAAGATGGTGGACTTAATTTCCTCGTAAGTCTGCACTATTCACGTGCATGAGGAAGACAGTACAATTAAAATCTAACTTTCAGCCAGGGAGGGGGGGGGGGGACACTTTAGGAATTTCTGGGTGGGGCTGTGCTGCTTGGACCCTAGGCCTGGAACCCTTAGCCTATACCAGAGCTAGTTCAGCTGAATTTTGCTACCCTATACTAGAGTAAACTCCCACCGATTTCCGTCTAAATTCCGATTCTTGGCAGTTAATAATATCCAGAGGTGTTTCATGGTAGCCATTTATTGACACTATTCAGGCTGAGTTACGTAAACTTAAACTTTGCAGATTTGATTTTTTTATATTCTTGAGTGGGAATTTCTGGTTCCCTTAGTCTGGTCAGTTCGTGAAAAATGATACCCTATTCTAGACCGAAAGGCTATGATTTATATACTCTATCCTAGAGTATTCTACCTGCCATATCAAAAATTATAGAGAGGGTCATGCATACTCAGCTGTTAGAGTATTTCCAAGCAGGAAATCTTTTGACAGACTCTCAATCTGGATTTGGACCAAATCATTCAACCTGTACAGCTCTGATAAGTCTCAATCTGGCTTTAGACCAAATCATTCAACCTGTACAGCTCTGATAAGTGCAGTAAACCTTTGGCTTACTAATATGGATGCTGGTAAACTTAATGGTAGTGGCTTTATAGATTTAAAGAAAGCCTTTGACACTGTAGACCATAACATCTTTCTACGTAAACTTGTTATGGTGTCAATGGCATTGCTCTTCAGTTGCTTAAATCATATTTGATTAATAGAACACAAAGATCTTTCGTAAATGGAGTCTTATCCACAGAACAATATGTATCATGCGGCATTTCCCAGGGCGCTATACTTGGGCCATTTTTGTTTATAATTTATGTAAACGATTTCCCAAAATGTCTACAACATACAACATCTGGTATGTTTGCCGATGATACGTATATAACGACGGCTCATGAAGATATATCCACAATTGAATGTTCCTTAAATAGTGATTTAGCTGCAGTGCATGATTGGCTTAAGACAAGCAAATACCTCCAAAATTAGTTATATGACTATTGGTTGTTGGCAAAACTTGACAAAAGCTAAATTCATGAATTTAAAGATGGATGATTGGCCAATTGAACATAAACCTTCTACTAAGTTATTGGGGGTTCATATTGATGAAATGCTAACCTGGGATGATAAGATCAAACATATTTCATCTCAAGTCTCGAATGGCTTGCGAATGTTGTATTTAGCTAGAGAACTAACTGACAATCATGAGACTCTTAAGACAATTTACTATTCACTTGTACAACCTTATTTTGATTATTGTGATGTTGTATGGAGTGACTGCTCCAAAACACGTGCTGACAAATTACAAAAGTTACAAAATAGAGCAGCACGGATTATTACTAGGCCTGATTACTCTATTCGATCATCAACAGTGCTAAATTCTCTAGAGTGGTCTAACTTAGAAGAAAGCGAGAAAAGGCACTTGTTAATTATGATGTTTAAAGTATTCAATAACAATTGTCCGACGTATCTGCAGGAGTATTTTCATAGAACCTCAGAAGTTCACAATTATAATTTGAGGGGTTCGAGCTATGACTTCCAATTACTGCTAACTAAAACGAACTTTCTTAAACGTTCTTTCTCTTATCGAGGTGCAGATGCTTGGAACCAACAGTCAAATCAAATACGTGAGACAAGGGATCTTGCAAGCTTTAAACGTGCGATATCCTAGGACACATTTTAAATCGCTAGGGCACATTCTTTACATGGCTTGTTCGTATTAGTACATAGTAAATTATGTTGGTTACTAATTATTACTATTGTTTAAATTTCTTTAATATTTAGCGCTAAGTTATACCTAGTTTATTAGTCGTTTTGACATTTATATCTTGTAATTCTTGTAATTTTTTAGCATTCATATTTTGTAATTCTTACACGGCATGTCTGAAAACCAGCTTGCAGAGCCATTTACCGTACGCGTGTTTTAAATAAAGTTGGATTGATTGATTGATTGATTGAAACTGCTTGAAAACCATACCCTTCACAGTAGCACCTATCCGATATAGTCCCCCCCCCCCCCCCCCCCCGCAATGACTTTCAGCCACTACTTGATTAAAGACCTTGTCCAGCCTCGCGGTCCTTTCTCTTTAACGTTTCATGACGAATTGGAAATAACTGTGCCATTCTTTTGCCGGCCTGGAAATTTATCCCCGGCGTTTTTGTCGCCAGAAGATCTTAACTAATGCTTGAAGTAACGCGTGACATATTACCGTCGCGTTACCTGCGCAGTAAAAGTTGCGCAGAACCAACTAGAGCGAGCCTCCTGGTTTTGCATTGCGCAAGCCTACTGTGTATAATTTCTTGCGTCATTAGCGTGCGCACATTGATAAAATGGCGGATTTCATTGACGCCAAGCCTAATCCGTCAAGAAATAGCAATTTTCTCCTGAACGAGTATGATGACCCCATTTTTCATTTCATATATTTTCTGCGAACGGTGTGTTCATGGAGTAGTGGAAAAATCAGCAAAAATCTATGACCACTTATATCAGTGGCAATTGAATAAAATTATACCGAAAGAGCCATTACGAGTAGAACAGCCAACACTAAAGTTAAATCTATATTGGAATGTTAAGTTCTTACAAAGACATTCAAATAATTTTTTTCAGGTACGTACTTGAATTAACCATAGAATGACACCAAGCTCTGTGTTAAGA
>NC_090888.1:5597763-5610263 GCF_036669925.1 Montipora capricornis | reverse complement strand
GCCAATTGGATGAAAGTCGAAATGCACGATCAAGCATCGTTTTTAATAATCCACGTTTGTACCGGTGTTCTAGCTACATGGCTTTTGTAGTGTAGCAGGGAGCCAGTATTTGTGGGTTGTAACGTACACCTTAGTCTCAACATGTGTATGTTTGTTGAGCAGCTGGATGCCCAAAAAAGGAAGCGTGCTATTACTCTCCATCTCCACTTGTTGGAGAAGTTACTTAAGAGTTTTTTTATAAATATTTTTGCTATCATATTAAGATGCTCCGTTTTGCCGACGTATTTATCTGTATCTGTACCCTTTAGGGTAGAATATTCTGACAGAAGACGTAAGGGTAGAATATACCGTGCAAAGAGTTCAATTAATTTTCCCATCACCTTCATTTGCATCCATCTTTTTGTGATAATTCTATGCTGGCAATGCCAATTTATTTAATGATCTAACCTTTTAAAAGGACCAGTTAAACATATAAACCTGGGTCTTTGAATTTCCTCTTTCACTTTTCTATGTGGGTTCCTGCATGTTGGAACTTTCCAAACAGTTGCTTCCTTTTGTCTAATCAATCATGGAAATTGGGTGAGTGAGAAAGGACGTAAATATCACATAACCAGGTGAGCTTAAAACAGCGAATTGAATTTTTTCGACATATGTTGACCTCGGCATTTTAATACAAGTTGGTTAAGGCGCTTTTCACGAGATGTTCATAATCCTGCAAGAGTTTTGAACCACATCAAACAGCTTTGAGTCCTGCGCATAGTTCATTCCGAAAGCTGAAATCCGACGAGATACGCATTATTCTGTCAGATCGGTTTCAACTTTACGATAAGTCAAATTGAAAACATGTGATAATAAAAACAAGGAAAATCGCAAGTGTTTTTAGTGTGGACAATTTTAAAAATGTTTTTCCTCAAGGATTTAGGATTGGAATCCGCCCGGTTCAGCTAAAAGAGTGTTGTTTCAGTTGTCCATACAAGAAATTTTTAATTGCCAAAAGCTAAGAGGGTAGAAATGTGATTATATATATATATATATATATATATATATATATATATATATATATATATATATATTTATTTTTTTTAATGGAAGTTCAACCTTTTCAACAGGCATCGCAGTTTTTTTGTTTTGTTTTGTTTTTGTTTTTTTCGCAACTGTGTATAGATATACAATCAGCATGACAATGAAAGTTAAACTGTTTCCAATAAAAGTCGGACAAGAAGCCTCTTAGAAGCCCGATGTCATGACCTGTTAGAGCAAACGTCGTATTTTTAATAACTCTTTACTTTCCTGTTTTGATCACGTGTACCAAATCGAATACGAATACGAATATGGTCTATTCGAAACTAGCCTATTCATTTAATCTTTAATTTTATTCAATGAAAAGAACAAAGCATCATCATCATAGTGAGGTATACTGGGCTGCATGATTAATATTTTAACCTGTTTCTCCGAGATATCTAGCAAGATATTAGTGTATCCTTCAGCTGTAATGATTCAAACTTATATTGCAACAATAGTAATAGCAAGAAGCGAAGAACGTTTAAATTAGCGCGAAAGAATTGGATCTTTAATATTATTGCTTAATGTCAATTCTTGTGAAGAATTTAAATTTCGTGGCTGGTATGACGCGGCGTTTCGTCTCGGCCAAGAGACTCATCAGATACTTTTCGAATTCCAGCAAACTCGTTGAGCATCGCGCTCAAAGTCCCGTTCGCGAAGTCAAGATGTTAGCAGTCTGGCCTTCACGAGTTATATGCAATAAAAAATTGCAATTTTTTATTGCATATAACTCGTGAACTTTGCGGTTGGGAATCCTTCTGCGATAGAAGGCCAGACTGCTAACATCTTGACCTAGCTAACGGGACTTCGCGCGCGATGCTTCTCGAGTTTGCTGGAATTCGAAAAGTATCTGATGAGTCTCTTGGCCGAGACGAAACGCCGCGTCATACCAGCCACGAAATTTAAAATTTTCACAAGTAATGTCAGTTCCTTATTTTTAAGACTCTCAGTATACTTTTAGGGATGTAATTACATTCCATCTTTCAAATACGAACGTCAGCTACGAATTCAAGAGCGAAGGTTAGGAGTGGGACTAATTAGTTTCTTTGTTTGTTTTTACCAGGACACGACTTTGGAGATAAATCCATTTTGACGATTCGCAACTTTACGAGAACACAGGTGCATACAAAATGATGTACATTCATCCCTGTGTCGTCCCAGCAGTTGTATTACTTGTTGCGACGTTTTGTGGAATAAAAATCTGTGGACCAGCCCAAGCTCAAAGCACAGGTAGATTTTAATAAATGAATTCATATATTATCATATCATATATCATACATCTTTATTTACCCTCGGATTTTTAGAGTAGCTTGGTGTAGCTAATATCTCCGAGCATTTACTCTCCCAACCATGATACACCACAGAAGACAGACCACAACACCGAGTTAACAAACAAGAAGAGGCGACGTCTTATTGAATAAAAATTGATCACGGCCATAGAAGAGGTTGCAATCAGTAAAAGCAATAATCATCTATGGTGACGTTCTCTTTTTAACTTTTTTAAACATAATTTCAACTTGATTATAGGAAATATTCTTGCCACAGCATCTGCATCGTTGCCCTCAAAACCTTCGCCATCAATGCCCGTGTTACTTCCGAGTACTCTTCCCTTTCGTGGACTACCTGATGAAGCCAATGACACAGGACCTTCAAGCGATCCTCAGCCTCTTCCAACTGAAGTTCGAGAGGCCTTGATTTCCTTTCTCATGTCTTCAATGGGATGGAACTGCACCCCGTCTATTGAGGGTATGGCACTTTTCTTATCTGTTTCCTTTAAATATTCTTTTCTTTTATTCCTTTCTAGCTTCCTTCTTCTCTTCAAATAAATGAGAACCCGAAAAGAATAGTCTCTAGTGCTGGCCAAAGTCTATTTTGCTCTTAAACATGCGAACGCATTGTTATCAAATGAGTCGCTTCTGTCTGTGCTCTTATTCGAGTTCGTTCAAGCACGACGAAATATTCAAGATGGCGATCAACAAACAGCAACACAGAGACGAAACAGCTAAACGATATTAGAAGCCCTCCCAGGGGTTTTGGGGAACATGGGAACATGGTTAGTTATGGCTAATTTGAACTGGGAACAGGGAAACAAATACTTTAGGGAACAAGGGATCAAAAAGCTGGGAACAAGTTTGAAAGCAATATGGGGAACAAGGAAACACAAGGAAATATTTAAGGGGAACAAGGGAACAAAGACCCCCGCTGGAAGGGCCTCACATCTCAAAATTCTACGACGGCGGCGCAAATTTCCCTTTCGTAAACGGTCGTTGCCATTTGAAACGGTCGCTTTGCCTTTTAAAAGGGTCATTGCCATTTACAACGGTCGACTACACACTTCACTTCAAAGAAAATTAAAAGAAACAAACTAAGAAAATTTATTAACAAAAATTAAGACAAAAAAGGAAAAAAAAAACATTTATAAAAGAAAAACTGGAGGAAAAAAAGAGTCCCAAAATTTCAAGACTCGAACTCGGGTTCTTAGGCCTCACCCTAAACAGAACCCTAATCCGAACCCTAACTCATATGACCAGCGAGACACAACTCCCAGGCATCGACCGTTTCAAATGGCAACGACCATAGGGAAATAAGCGACGGCGGCGTCAACGATAACGTCACCAAATAATAGCTATTAATAAGCGAAACAATCGATCTGCATGTGCGGTGAGATACTTTGTACATTTTGATTTCTCTGCAATTCTACAACGTGAAATGACCAAATCTCAATCTCTGAGGACTACGTGAGCACAAAGTGGCGAATTTTATTTTTTTTCGCCTGGTTTCAACACCGTTCCTCCCACTTCAGTTCCTGAATAGTTCGGGTAGCTTATAGAAGTTCCACGAACAGCACTAATGACGAAAAAGCTTGGAAAATGCAAAGTTGTAATTTTTTAACAAAGTTTCCGTTGACGTCACCGTTGTACTTTAAGATCTCCGACGGCAACTTCGACGAAAACATCATCCCAATATAGAAATTGGCAATATCTTATAATAAGTCTTTCGCGATTATTCCATCTCGTTCGCGTCGTACAATGTGGGTGAACTCTCCTAAAAATAAAACGGTATGAGCAGTTACAGATTAAAGATAGAGAATGGAAGATTTAAAATTGTAAGCTCGCGTTGTCATCAAAACCTCAAATTTGGTGATTTCACGTTGTTGTTGTTGTGAAGAGCACCGCAAACATATGTGCAAAAATGCGTGCCGCACAATTGTGTTCCATCCGTTCCTCTTTTTATTGTTGTTTTGTGGTGTTCTTGTTGATGACCACATCTTAGATCTTAAAGTCACCATCTACAGGATGAGAAATCTTAAAACTTATTACGGACACGTTGCTTTTTAGGGTTTTTATTGCATAAATTATCGCAGAGCTCTGCATGCATGCACTGTTGATTAATAAACATCTGCATGTGCTTGTGGTACCACGCCATTTATAGCTCGTGTTCGAGTTTAATAGGGACCTCAAGCAAGGATGATGATGTCGGCTATGAGAACGTTGTCTAAGAATATTTTTTTCCCCTTATTGTAATAATTTCCCATTTACGTCAATTCGCTAGGCATGGGAAGTCTGTGTATCAACATTACAGGAATAAAATAGGTGAGAAAGGCAGTGTGGATATTTAGAGAGAAAACTTTTCCCCGTCATCTCAAATGTGGCCAATTCACGTCGTTGTCAGAGCCAGAACGGCATACAAATGTACACAAGACTAGCCACACGTGCAGGGCGTACAGGGGCCGGTTCCTCGAGGCCTCAGGTTAACGCTAACCGTTGGACAAGAGGTATCAAAACCTATAGGTTTCCCGGCATGGTATTTAACGCTGGTTAGCGCTAACCGTGCTTCGAGCAACCCGAGCCAGAGCTTTTGTTTTTGTCCGTTGGTCCTATTGTTTCATCGCATTCTCGTAGCCGTCGTCGTCTCACTAACATCAAACTTCACCAACAGCCCCCAACGCTGATAAACAACTTGATAACAGTGGAGAAGATTTCTATTTAAAAATAATTATTTTTTATGGTTTCAAGCACTGAAGCAAAATAATTCTTTGTTTGGACAGCCAATGAGGTTCCGCTTGACACATTAATTGGAGCTTAACCAAGGACGAACACGACGGCGACGAGAACGCCGATCTAAAAGTATTATTTCCCGTTATTGTAAGAATTTCGCGAACACTCGTTTGGCATTGAAAGTGTGTATAATCATTCCAGAATTAAAAGTGTTATGAACGGTGTGGCTCTTTGGAGATAAAACTTGAAAATTCCTCGTCAGTTTCTGGCGTCCTCCAAATACCTTTAATTCTAGTTTAATGTGCTGCGTTCTGTCCTCACAAAAGAATCTTCAGATTACAAGAGTGGAGACCTCTACTGGTGTAACGGCTTACGATCGAGAATGGAGCGCTTTCTAAAGATCGCTGTACTTCTGCAAATACTTCCCTACGCGAGAATTTAACCACAGGTGCACTCATACAAGCCTAAAGCAGTCCTCAGAGTAACATAACAGACCATCGACATCGCATACCACTCTTGACAGTAGAGCGTTATCAAGTGACGTCACGGCGGCCATGTTGGTGTTCCAAAACAAAGAAACGGCTGCCATGTCGGTGTTCCAGACTAATCCTGGGGGAATTGACTTCTATTTTTATGCAAATAGTTTCTTCTGCTTCATTAAATTAGCATCCATTTTAGTTACGTGTGTGAAAACGCTCTATAACAAGTAACATAGTCTAGGCCACTTTCAAAAGTACCATAATACTCTTTGTTTGCTTTCCAAAATTTTGCATAAGCACTGTTCTTATTTTCTCTTAGGACCATTCTAAGTCCCAAGAAAAGCTGGAAACAATGCTATAATTATCCAAAAAGTATATATATTGGGGGGCAAACAAAGAGTATTATGGTATTTTTAGTGGCCTATTAAGGCATTTCCTCTGAACTTACAATAGTGGCTCTCTTTTTTGTTCTCAATAGATGGTTTGCAAGAAATCTCTAGAGACAGATGATAATGATGTAATGTACAAATGCTAGTAGACGAACAAAAGAAGCTGATGAGAGATCTTTTGTTTTCGTCCACTGACATGTTTTTCCTTACCGTTTATTCAGTTCTGAGTCTTACATGATTATTTGCATCTGCGTAGATCTGCAGGGAACAAACTGGACTGAGCAAATCCGTAATTTTCAAGCAGATAATTTTTATTGGAGTGGGAACATAGAGAGATACAGTTGCAGCAATAGGTGTGGTGTGGACGAGAGAAACGCTTCGGATATTTCGAAGGACGGCTCGGAATCATTACGATGTTTCTGCGATAAATTTTGTGACGAATATGGCGACTGCTGCTTTGATTTCAACAAATTGTAAGTAAAGAATTTTAAGCGACTGTCTATATAACCTGTATAATCTAGTAACCTATATGCTCTACAGAAGAACATGACCTTGAAGCGCGTAACTTACAACTCTTTAAGAGTGGGGTGAATAGGTCCCGGGGGGGGTACTCCCTTACATGGGCTATATAGGTATGTGCGGCCCCAAAGGGTAAGGTTTTTCAGCCGTTTTGGTCATAAATAGGGTATCGATTTTGGCCAATTTTCCGCCATTTTGGTCATAAATAAGGTATTCATTTTTGCACTCTAGTCTTGAATTTGTTTTTTATTTAGAAGCTACTTCTTTGTCATGTAACCTACCTAATAAAAGCAGATAAACATTGCCTTTAACATTGGTCTGAACTAGGGAAATAATTATAAGGCAGGTCTGCACCAGGGTATTGATTTAAAGGTCAGGTCACAAATTGGGTATCAAATTTTTGGTCAGGTCATAAATAGGGTGGGGAAAATCGCAGATTTTGGTCATAAATAGGGTAAGGGTTTTGGCAAGCGGGCCGCACACCCATACCCAATTGCGTATTGGCGGATTTTGAACGCTCAGCGGATCACGGATTTCTTTAATACTTCAGCGTGGATTATGGATTTTGTTTGTTTTGAAGTGCGGATCGCGGAAATTAACTTGGTGGTCGGTTTCAATTTTTTTCTGCCTGACCTTAGAACTAAATTAGATTATAGCGGTTATCAGTAGATGAAAATGAAATTTAGGTGGACGTAAATCAAATGTTGCTATGCAAATTCATGGAGTACCGTCATGGAAACATTTCGAGAAAAAGTCGTTGAGAGGTGCGTCTAACACATGTGTCACACCGCTGTAACACATCTTTGACCTTCACTGCAATCGGCCTCCAGAAAACTCTAGGACCCCAGAATTTCGGCTTCCGGCCAGACAATGCTGACGATGAGGTGACTGAATATGACAGTAGCTCTGATGAGGAGGAGACGGAAACTCTCGTTTCAGAACTCGATAGAGGGTCCAAGTTCTTGTTAGGAACGACTACGAGATTTGGGCGCTAAGTGCCGATAAACAGTAGGCTAATTTTATGATAGGTATTTCTTTAACGTCAGTTAAGTTACTAATCAAGTGAAGCTATGATCTTCGCAGTTATGAGCGCAATTTTTGCAATTGCGTAGAGAAGCCTGAAAATTCAGGACTTCAACGGGGTTTGAACCCGTGACCTCGCGATTCCGGTGCGACGCTCTAACCAACTGAGCTATGAAACCACTGACGTTGAGAGCTGGTCAAATGTGGGTTCTAATGGTCCCGTGAGGAATGAATCAATGATGAAATGGTATATAAAATGAACCATATATGAACTGCGGATATGAAATCAAGTGAAGCTATGATCTTCGCAGTAAAATACTGAATGTTCTTAGGTGCTCACTTCTCTAACAGTGCTGCGATTTCGGATTTTTGTAAAAATATCTGCGGATTGGCGGATTTTGCGAAAAATTAGCACGGAGTGACGGATTTGTTGACCCCTATTCACCCCCCTCCTTCAAGGTCATGAGCTTCTGAATCTATCTAACCTATATAATATAATCTATAGACAGAGCTTTGCATCGGAATCGCTATATAATATAGATCTCCTATATAAGCTATAGAATCTATAGAGCATTGCGCCGACATCGCAGAGGGCCTGGATTCGAATCCCGTTGAAGCCACTTGAATAGACTATTTTCGAATTCTCACGGCTGGACTGGATCTAGCATCAAATGGAGGCTAATGCAGGCAAATCTTTTCAAATGCAAATTAATTTGCCCGCACTAGCCTCCATTTCATGCAAGATCCAGTCCAACCGTGAGAATAGGAAACTGGCCCCTTGCGTAAATTGTCCAGCGAAGTGCGAGGATCACTTGAGTTTTTTTTGTGTTATTGTCTTCGGTGAGCATTAATTTATGCACATGAACATACCTTTCATACAGTCAAATTTTCTCTGTAAATTAAGAGCCCTGGTTTGACTAGCTGAAACAGTACAAAACAATTCACAATTATTCAATGGTGTATCGGCTCCTGCTTCTATATTCTCCTATTTATAATGGTAATTGATCCAATGGTAATTTCTCACGAGGTGATAGCCAAGTGGACTGTAGCTTCTTGAGGGCTTAAACAAACCGGCTGTAATTCGATAGTACAAGCTGAACCGCTTTCTGCTTGTTGTATAACTTAACCAAAACATCTTGTGACAGTTTGTAACATCATATGAATGCCTGTCACTCTCTAACTCGTCGAGTTGGCTTTCACTTAGGCTTGCAAATCGCTTTGCCGATGGTTCGAGTAAAATACCCGTTAACGGGTTAAAAGTCTTTTCAATAAAGCTGCCAAGAAATCTCGGCATTTTCTTGAGTAGTGTGGTCAGTCTTTACTGGAGTTTGAGAGGATTAGCATTTTTCCCGGCGCACGGCGTCAGGTGTTTTCGTCATAACCATTCACCCATGGGCAAATTGTATACGGTCATTGACCAATCAAAACGTGCTTTTTTCTTCTGTTTATGTTATAATTAAACTTTAATCAAGTGGTTATTATCGCTATCGATATCTTTTAAAGGTGCAGAAAACGAGTCAACCCTCGAGGAAACCCACTAAGCCAACATGAAATCTGTCGCCTTGTCGTAAACCAACACGGACCAGAGTATGTTGGTTTTGCAGTCCGAAGCACATGCCCAAGGAACTGGAAAGATGATATTGTGCGCAGTAAATGTCAGAATGAAGACCAAAGTGATCTGTTTAATGACTGGCCCGTGTTTGATCGCGACAGGCGCATTACTTACAGAAGTGTTTTTTGTGCAAGGTGCAATGGAGCAGTGAATACAACCTACTGGAAACTTGAGGCGAATTGCAATAAATGGTTTAACACAACGGCGTTCAATCTTAGTGATTTTATGCGCTTTGCGCATGCCAACTGTTCAGTAAAAATCAGAAAAACTTGGGGGCAATACTTGAAGCAATGCATCCCTCGTTTTGAAGACTGTTCCGGGATTGGTCGGGAGAAAAATGGATCGAACTGCCAATCACAATGCCTTGGGTATGCTTTTCCTGTTTGTTTAATCAGAAAGAACAAAACAATAAGATTTCGAAATTTGCAATGCGCATTGTGTAACGGATTTAAGCCAAGCGCTTTGAAGATTGATTGTTCCTATGGAACTTCGGACTCTTTCACTTTTACTAAAGAGGACACTTTACCGCCCATCTCTGTACCGCCCCTGACTATCCTGTTTGATTTTACTTCCTCCTTTGAGAACAAGGTTACAGTCAAAGACAGAAAAATGCATTGCGAGCGAAATATAAAACACGTTTGGTACTGTGCTGCTAACGAATTGTATGACCCATACGTTGGAAAATGTAAAAGCACCGTCAGTTTACACCCACTACAAACTGACACGCCCATTTCCCAGAGTGAAAAAACAGTACCCGTTGATTTCACATTAAACGAAACAAGACTGTTGTTGAATTTGAACTGCACTTTCGTACCTTTCAACCCAAGCGATTATGAACGACGACCTAATGGTACCGTCTACATTAAACCTCATCACAAGATTTATGAGAATACAATGTACACAATTCGCAGGAATATTTTGCTACTTTGTGTCAACTTTTCAAGAAATGCGACAGTGTTTTCCGAACAGCCAGGCGCATCCTACCTCACTAAAACGACGCCTCCTTCTCCTGTTGGCAAAATATACTCTGTTTTCTGAACTGCGCAACTTGCCTGGAAGGATCATCATTAACTTATCGCTATCTTTGCTGTTGTATCAAGGCGTCTTTCTCGCTGCATTGAAAACTTACAGTCATGAGCAATGCCAGGCCATTGCCATTCTCCTTCATTACTTTGTCCTATGCTCTTTCACGTGGATGAATGCTATGGCGTATGATGTGCACAAGACATTTACTTCCTCGGGTAAGTTTAAGAGTACGTTTACTTTTGGGTGAAGGGTGCTCTCAAAAGAGTATACGTAAATCTAGGATCATATGGTTCCTTCACCATCAAAAAACAGAAGATTCCGGCCAAAAAAACTGATGTCCAGAACTGAATGCAAATAATTAATGAGATGCACGCCCGATGTTGATTTCCAACACGAATTGTCCATTTAAGTCTATGCATTTGCTGCCTATTTCCAACGATAAGGTAAAGTCTGCCATGAGCCTAGAAGGCCCAACAGGCCGGCGCTTATCTCCGGTTTCTCTAGCATGCAGGGACTAGGAGTATTTCTACTCCCCCCTGGATGGGATGCTAGTCCATCGCAGGGTTACCCTCAGCATTTTCACCAGTACCCATTTATACACCTGGGTGGAGAGAGGCAACGTGAGAGTAAAGTGTCTTGCCCAAGAACACAATACAATGTCCCCGGCCAGGACCCGAATTTCCAACAATTAGGAAAGGGTAAAGGTTAGCGTTATTTCTTGGTTTGGGTAAAATGCAGATGTTTATCTTTACTCTGAGGAGTGGAGTTTTGGGGACAATTTGTGGCGTTGATTTTTCTGTATTCCCAACGTGAGCGATGTTGAAGTTGCGGAGGAGGGCAACTGGACACATCGTGACGCTTATCGAAATGGTTATGCATCTAACTACGTACATTCTAGACATAGGTCCAAAAGGAGCAGTTGTCATGACAACACGGTCAAGTTGAGACCTGGGAAAAAGTGGCCTTGACCCTTTTTTGTCGAAGCTGTTAATTAACCAGATATGTCCAGGATTGACCTAATTAGATGCACGTTGATTTCACCGTAAAAAGCCGAAAAAATAGTTTTTGGGAATGGAATCCAGGATTGGATTTAGGAGAGAAGCGAGCTCTTAAATCCTGCTGTAGAGAACAATACATATTCTCGGTATTTTATGGCGACATTATGATACAGCACTCTTATAATATAACAAGCACTGTGATTGACCAAAAGTACTATATGTATGATTTGTTCATTTCAACCTCTCGCAGTCAAGACTGAATTACAGGTTGTGGTCAAGAACAGCTGCGTAATAATAAACATAATTATTACATTTTGTACTATGCTTGTTTAAAATATATCGAATTTTGATTAATTACTAAATACATATTACGAATATTTATAAGTGACGAAATTCCTAAATCAAAATGTGTTGTACTAAACTTTTTTGCATTAATTACGATGGTGCAATCTTACAGGCCTGCGTACTGCGCACACGACACGAAGGGCAAAAGTGACCACTTGACAAGAACATGCAATCGTGGAGCAAATCAGAAAAAAGGCTTTAATCTCGCTGACTTCTGTGCCAAGGCACGCAAATGCGTGACGAGAACAGTAAAAAAAATTTGCTTGCGTATGCTAGTGAAAAAAATATTGCTTGCGGGTGGTTCATCTTACTACTTATTCCTTTCAGTGTCTCGAAAAGGCTTCCAGTACATGCCTTAAAACACAACAAATACTTAAAATATAAAAAGAGGCCGCAATGTATTCTTGGGCCAGCAATCGTACACCTTTTGACTGATTTTAGAGAGCTGTCCATTGCCTCGATTTATTTTCCACAGTTTAAAACTTTGAAGTGCCATTGGTAATTTTTTATATATTTTTTTAATACCTAGATGGCGGACGTGGATCGAATCGTCCAGGAAACCACAATAAACGCTTAGTGAGATACTGTTTGTACGGATGGGGAGTTCCTGCTATTCTTGTGTCCTTATTTGTCATCATTGACCAAATTCTCATGAAAGGATTCATTGGATACGGTAGGTCTGCTGTCTCAACATGAATTTAAAAGCACAATATCACGACAGTGCAGTTTATTGCTGAGTACTTTTATCAGTTACTGGCCCATACTCGCTATGCTATTTACGTTACGGAGAGGCATACTGTTTCATATCCAAACCCAACGCTGTTCTTTATTTCTTTGTTGCGCCAATTGCATTGATAATGCTCTTTAATATATTTGCATTGGTGCATACCGTGTTGCACATTGCAAAAACAAGGAAGGTAAGACTCAGCTATTACATACGGATTTATCGGATTTTTGTATAGCATTGGGATCGATGTACTGGCTAAATGGTTAATCTCTGGGGGCTTCAATTTAGGATGACACACTCGCCAAATGAGTAAACATCGATC
>NC_090888.1:5565263-5590263 GCF_036669925.1 Montipora capricornis | reverse complement strand
TTAAAATGACTTCAACAAAAACCTTTAAGAAAACTAAATCAATCTCTAAATTGAAACTGATACATAAGCTTGTGCTGCAGCGTTAAAAATTTAAGATAAGACCAATAGTTTCCCTCAGTTTCCTTGACAATTAACACAGTTCCATTAGGCCTTTTGCAACTAACGATCACATGGTACAAAATCCGCCATGCTGGAGGGCACGCTCATTATTATTCCCCCACTAGGACATTAAAACAAAGAGACCTGAACTAGTCAAGATTGACTTGCCTTTGATCCAGATCCAGATCCGCCTTCAGATCCGCATATCTGATGCAAATGAGGAGTCTACTAAGATATGCTACACTCACTACTTACTTAACTGAGTGAATTCCCTGTTTGTGCTGCCAAGCTCGAAGGGTCTTGTACTTTCTCACATCAGTTTGGCTGTAACCAACCCCAAGCAAAAATTCCTTAACAAGAGCCTCATCCATTCGCTGCGGGATAGATAGCAAACTTTTCTTCCATTCTTTTAGCTTCTGGAGCTCCATAATCGAAGGTATCTTCGAAGAGGAGATATCCTGCATCTCGCCAACAAGAATCGATTTCGAGTCCGTCCTTGATGCAGTGCTCGATGTTGAGATACCCAGCGAATTGCAAACAACATTGACAAGAGCTTTTTTTCCAAAACTTTTCTCCAAGTCAACACCTAAGTTCTTACAAATTTGTTTCAGCTTCACCTTCCCTAATTTTGACACATCTTTGAACGATTTTAAGTTTGTGGTAAGACGCAAATCCTCCTCTCTTGTCGCCATTTTGGTTTTCCTCACTCAACTTACCCCCCAAGGCGCGAAGCATTGTGGGATCGTGAAAAAGGAGAATCCAACAGCTTTTCATTGTATGATATGGTCACCAGTGTGCATGCTAAAAGGATACTCCTTTCGGGGTATGACTTGATCTTACTGAAAGTTTCGATCTTTGCTTTATTATAAGACGAGCCGTTCTGTCCATCGTTATCAACAACCAGTGCTTAAACCGTGAAGCGTAGCACAGATTGGGTCTCCTTTTAAGATTTCGAGCAATAAATAATCTAGCTTCGCTTGCCAGGCCAATCGCAGCTTCAGTAAAATATTAAGGTTGTTACATACCACCCCAAAGTTTTAAGGGGTGGGCTCAGGCCAACTGCCTTATCTCAAGTTTAGGGTTGTCCATCCCGCTTTGTGGTAGACAGTCGGCTCAAATGACATTACACTTGAAGTGCGCATACAGAATTCTACCGTTAAATCTAAAAGGCTAAGGTTTTCAAGTAGTAAACATTCAGGTGTAACAGTTCTTGGCATTTCGTTCGTCCACTGAATTTAGTGGTTTTATTCGTTCCTTGTTCACAGGTCTGTTCATCTTCCTATCGTTTGCTGCCAGTAGGAGGTCCCTGGAGCTATATAGAGCCAAAATAGCCATCTTAAGGAATCGGAGGGTGCTCCCCGAATGCAGCGAAGAATACAGAGACGGACAAAGGACAAGATCGTGAACACTCGGTCCGGAAAAACCTGGAGTCCTGACGTTCAAGACAGCTGCGAAGAGGCACCTCTGTAAAAGCAAGACTCAATACATTTGCCATGCCATATCATACAACAATCTTTATTTAACAAAGAAAAACACAGTGATAGTACAGTTCAGTTTTCTAATTTATTCCTTTAACAAGAACGAGATTAGGAAGCAGTGGGCAGTAGTAGCGTTATGTGATGTGACAGGAAATTAACTAAATCAGTTAAATTGAATTCCAAAGAAATTAAGGAGTGTCTTTAATCCTTATAGAGTGTTTTCACTCAGCCGTTTTTCCACCGAAACAAAAGAAAAGGTTTTCATGATAATGGAGCTCAATTCCTGGAGGATTAGTTGGGGACACCAACATGGCCGCCGTGACGTCACGTGAAAACACTCTATAAGCAAAACAGCGCGATAAAATAATGCCAACTATAAACGACGAAGTAGTTTAAAGAAACCACAACGGTTACGGCAACGCCTGCACAACTTAAGCGGTAGTCTTCATAACAACGACGTGAAATCGTAAAATTGAGGTTTTATAGGGAACCCCCACTCTTGCTACAGAATAATTATAAGCTTAAACAGAACGAAATTATGTTAACAAACAAATTTGTTCGAAATTTGTTTTTAAAACAGTGTTTATACAGAGAAAAGTGAATTTTAAAATCGCTTACTTTCACTTTCAAATTTCGTGGGCGCAGCCATTTTGAATGATTGTTACGCGTTACGGTTGCCCTATTGTTCTGACACGAAAAGCTGTTGTCTAATAACAACAGGGCAACAAGTCACAATTATTCAAGATCACGGAGCTCGCGAAGTTTGGAAACAAAAAAGTCGATTCTAAAACTTATTTCTTTCGGCTAGAAACACTTTCCTTGAAAACACTTTAGACTGACTTGACTGTAACAGTTTTTTCCTGTGATTTCTCTACCTTCAAGTCTATACTCCTTTTACTTGTAGTTACTTTTCAGGATAGGACTAAATAATTATCACCTCGAAACATTGACTAAAATATAGCCAGCATCCTGCTGACAACTTAGTAAATGTTATAACTTTTTGCGAGACTCGAACATTTTCTGCAGAAAAAAAAAAGTTAGTTTTAGAAAAGCTTTGGAAAACTAAAGAAGAGGATATGTACTGAGAAAAAAAAAATCGAGATCTATTAAAGTAACGGAAGGATCGCACCGGACATTAGTGCATGGTATGTGAGTAGACGTGTTAAGAAAACATAAAATTAAATTTAAGGTTTCAAGCTTTTTCAGCATACTACATCGACTCTGCTCTGACTTTGCAGGGAGCCATGACAAAGTCCAAACAAAATACATGACAAAAAAAGAAAAAGCATCCTCGTCAATACGTGTTGATATCCATCACAGCAGAAGCTTATGACCCTTAAGCGTTTAACTCTGGTTCAGAGCTGGCGTTTTTTGAGTTTAAAAATTCCCTTCTTTAGATGTAACGTAGGTCGCGCATTTTCCATTTTTGTCCATATTTGGGCATAAAATCGGTTTCCTTAAATTTCCAGCTTTGTTTCAAGGAAAAGAGTTGCAAGTTATATGCTTCATGTGCTTCTGCTCACAGTTATTCCGTCGGAAACATACATCTTATTCCAAAATGGCCGTCATCTTGGTATTCTTTTGCTTCCTTGCAAATTGGCCATTTTGGCCTCGCTTTTAAACGTAAAATTTAAAAGAAAAGGGCCAATTTGCAATCAAACAAAAGAACACTAAAATGCATGCCGGCCATTTTGGAATAAGGTGTATAGATCCTTGTGACTGCCCATCACTTTTTTTTTAATTTGGACTCATTGCATATCTTTAAGTATTTGATTTTAATTAGTAAATATTTAATGAGAATTATAATGATCTCTCCAGGTCTAAAGAGAACGACCTTACATTAAACACAAAAACAAAATTCTTTTTCTGCGGTAGTTTTATTTTATACCTTGAGTTCTCGCTTCTTAATTTATAAGACCTTCTGTTCACGGTTAATATGCTATAGCTAATGACTACGTATTCTGAAACAAAAATGGATTCAACGGTGGGCACGGAAGTATACTGAAGAAAGTAAAGCTCCTCACTGACAACCTTAAGCACAACGAAAGACATCATACTCTCCCTTTGATATTAAAAATCAATTGACACTGTTTGTCTGCAACAGCTGAGGGCTTGCTTTGTAATTGATAACAAGGAGACACTACAAAGGATTTCCTAATGTTACACCAAATACCTAAAGAACTCTGCAAAAATAAACGGACTAGAGGCAAGTCATTAGGGAGCGTTAACAACGACGACGGGAACGGGAACGAGAACGTCATTTTAAAGCCTAAATTCTCATTATTGTAATCACTTCACGACTATTCCAAGTTTTTTAATGTGAGAAAGGAATGGCAGTCCCTCAGGAATGAAAACGTTATGAGCGGCGCTTTATTTAGGGGAGAAAATGAAAATTTATCTTCAAATGCAGACGTCCTTCGTAAAACCTCAAATTTGGTCATTTCACGCTGTTGTTTTGCTGACGATGGCAAAGAAGTAGACAAAAATGAAAAACGCACGTGCAAAGCTATTGTCTTTGGCAACTAAATATGCAAATTTCTGACGTTCTCGTTGATGTCGCCGTTGTCGTTGCTAAATCTCCTTATTGGATAAAGGTTGACAAGGCTTTTGAGCATAATTATGATAATGGTGTGTGCACAGTGTACATGTACATGAATGCATAATCGATGTCCTGCCTTTTGACAAAAACCCACAGTGGTGGTACCTCCTGTTTGTGATAATATGGGGCAATTATGTGGTTATCTGAAGCAAAAACTAACGGTTAAATCGCGCGACGTTTCGACCAAATTTTGGTCATTGTCAAGCTTATAAGTGAAAATAAAACAATTTTGCAAAAGTATGATCATAAAACAAACAAGTAAAAGTATGTAAATTATGAAAATGTAAGAAAGGGGTGTTAAGAAACATGCAATAATAATAATAAAAATGATCACAAACCTTCGCACAAATTGAGTCTGACAGTACATTTTATCAAGTTAAGCTATGATCTTCGCAGTTATGAACGCAATTTTTGCAATTGCGTAGAGAAGCCTAAAAGAGTCAGGATTTCAACGGGGTTTGAACTCGTGACCTCGCGATTCCGGTGCGACGCTCTAACAAACTGAGCTGCGAAGCCACTGATGTTGGGAGCTGGTCATTTGTGGAATCAAATGTTCCCGTGTTGAATGAATCAATGATGAATGGTATATGAAATGAATCATATATGAACTTCGGATATGAAATCAAGTGAAGTGAAATGAATCACATATGATATGATTGTAAATATGAAATCAAGTCAAGCTATGATCCTCGCAGTTATGAACGCAATTTTTGGACTTCAACGAGGTTTGAACCCGTGACTTCGCGATTTCGGTACGACGATCTAACCAACTGAGCTATGAAGCCACTAACGTCAGGAGCTGGTCATAGAAGATCATAGAAGATCATAGAAGATGAAAAAATTTGGCTAAAAAACCATATCCTTTGGGGCAGCACAAACCCATATAGCCCACATAAGAGTGTATCCCCCACTTCGGTGTACCAGGTAGAATGGATTTATCTTTTTTTTTCCCAAAAATCATTCACTTGATCTATCACATAGACCCTATGCAAAAATGGCTGCCTTTAAATTATTCTTTTGTTCATATTCAAAATAGCCCAACTAACCTCGTTCGGGATAACAAATTCTTTAGAATTTTTGTCTCAAAAACGAGGTTAGTTGGGCTATTTTGAATATGAACAAAAGAATAATTTAAAGCCAGCCATTTTTGCATACGGTCTATACCATTTGATGCTAGCCTAAGTGTCTACTCAGTTTTCTTCCTCAAAACCCAAATATAGCTGGCCACTGACATTCCCCGGGCTGACGCGCTTAAAGAACTGAAATCAATCCTTTTGTTATCACGTACAACCCTACACTACCTATAAAGATGGTTTTCAACACATGTCACAGCAGCAATGTTGGTGCACAGAACAATGGAAAAAAAAAGTCTTTTGTGAATTTGGCTCTATGATATTGCAAAACATGAGGCATAATTTGTTGTTGTTTTGTGCACCAACATGGCCGTCTCGTAACGTGATCGAAAACCATCTATAGCCTCACTAGCAGCATTATTCACAAACAATCCGCTTTTTTTTAATCAAACAACATGGCGGTCGCCAGGGGTTTTGTATATATAGCTATTTTTTACGCGGTTGTCGTTCATCAAGTTACTGAAAGTAATGTCGAGGAACTGGAGAGATTCCTGTTGTCCATACAAGACTGTACATGTGTATCCCGTATAGAACAAGGTACAGCTCCCGGCAACGACAGAAATCTAGAATATTTACACGATAGTTTAGAAGGATTTGGGGTTCTCCTATATGTTTATGTGACCATTTTGGACATTTTGGCGGGAAAGGACTGTAAGGTTTGTCGAGTATTTTCGACTGCCGCAGAAAAAAATTCTCGACTACCGCAGAAAAAAAATATTCGAGTAGGTCAAAAAAATTCTGGAGTGTCGAGAAAACAGTCGACTCCGAGAAATAATTCTTAACTCACTGCAAAAATTCTCGACTGGTTAAAAAAATTCGCCTCGAAGAAATAATTCTCGACCGAGTAAAACAAAAAAAAAGAAAAAAAGCTGGACTAGAGAAAATGATTCTCCACTGGATGAAAGAATTCTGGACTCGAGAGAAAAATTATCGACCACTTTTGTCCATTTTGGTTTTCCACATAACATTTCGAGAAGACTGAATCCAACCAAGAGAAAATGAGGGGACAGAGATGGAGGCTCCCGGTCCAGCCCTTGGGATATGTCCTGTCCACGAAAGTTATTTTTAGACGAGCGGAAGTCTTCCGAGACGTCCGCATGCTGGCCTACCTCGATCCGATGCTTGAAAGAAAATAAATATTCATCAGTCTTCCACGTGCGCCGTCATTTTCTCTTTTCACTAAGAACATAAGAGCGAGGCAAGACTGCATGCGGACGTCTCGGAAGAGAGACTTCCCCTAGAACAAAGACTTCCGCTCCTCTAAAAATAACTTTTGTGGACATGACATATCCCGGCCAACGCCCTGAGCCTCCGTCTCTGTCCCCTCATTTTCTCTTGATCCAACATTTTCACTTTTAGCTGCTATTGAGCTTTCACTCAGAACATGGGCTTGAGATTCTAAATCGGCGAACGACATTAAACTTTGTTTCTAAATCGGCGAACGACATTACACTAAAATCCTAACACATGTACAGCTCCCATCGCTTTGGTTGCCCCACTGCATGTTATAAATCCGGATTTTCATCGAACTTTGCCAGAATTGAAGCTGTTTGAAGCCTCGCGCGCGCAGAAATCCCCTTCAACGACACTCGACACCACGGCTGTTTTTTTGTTGTTGTTGGAAAAAGTATAGTCTCGTCAAGGGAGTTCCTTTTAGCCAAAGAAATCACCGCCTCGTAATTCTACTGTCCGTTTTGCTGCACCGAACAAAGTCAAGCAAGTAATCAGCCAATCATCCCTCAATTTATTTTAACACGCATGGCTACAATACCAACTAACAAGGATAGAGATACCGTGGATTTTGCAACAATTTAACGTTTCAGTTGGTTTTAATATCCCAATATCACTGACAGGATCCTTTCATTCGCTTTCGAGTTCGTTATGTTTACGCATGGGTTATGTTTACCCTTGCGACCTTGGGTGTTTGTTTTGCATCTGGAAGATGTTTATATTTTCAATTACAACCTCTCCCTAGGGGTTATCGCGCATAGTTTTTAACCAATAAAATATCCGCGTCCTAATTACTTGGAATACCTGAAATTCTTTGTGCATTTTGTTGCACCGAAAAAAGTCAAACGAGATTATAACTCGGATACCTTTCAGGTATTCCGAGTAAAAAGCTGGTTTATTATTTATCAGCATCACATCTCATGCTGTGTTTTAATGTATCTCGTATTTTGCTCGTATTCATTGTCCCGAGAAAGAAATTCTTGCCGATTTCGGTGCTCATTTGTTGAAATGAGGGAAGCATATTATGTGAAATGAACTGTGAACTTAGCTCAGTACCCTTGCATTTTGTATTAGCTTCGACTGGACTCTTACATGTAAAATGATACTTGAACTCGATTCAACCCCGCGAACTTGTCAGGCTCAAGCCCTTATATGTTGTTCTGATTTCCTGATCCACGCAATTGGCCGTTCCGAAGTTCAACTGGGAACCGGGACGAGTTTCAAATTTTAATTAATCGATAAACTGACACTACCCCATGAAAGATGATGTTGAGATTGGTCATTTGGCCAAGTATGGTGCTTTTAAGGTGAACAAAGACCAAGTAATGGACCTTGAAACATGGTTCAATATCCATACAGGCGTCTCTAATTTTGATACAGCGTCCCCCAAAACCATATACCCTCTTAAATTTTTTATGATTTCTGTGATACTCTTTAAAATGGGCAAACATAGCGATTTTCATCACAGCTTCTTTCAAATTGTAGGTACATGACGAGATTTTACAGTTGTCGCTAAACTGATAAAAAAAATTTAGAGTTTATATGGTTTTTGGGGACGCTTTGTCAAAATTAGAGACGTTTGTACGGATTTTGAACCGTATTTCAAGGTTCATAACTTGGTCTCCGTTCACCCATAAAGCATCATACTTGGTCAAATGACCAATCTTAACACGATCTTTCATGTGGTGGTGTCAGTTCATCGATTAGTTAAAATTTAAAACTCGCCCCAGTTCCCTGCTAAATTTCGGAATGGCCAATCGGAATGTCGCGAAATAATAGGTACAGAAAACAACTTTTCCAGAGGTATACTTGTGATTTAATGTTATTTATTAAACAACATACAATTTTTCTTTACTTTGTACATTTGTACGTGATCAACTTCATCGCAGTTAATTTCGATTTTTTCTACGAAGTGATGCGAACTGTGAAATCACACCCGCAAATTCTGTCTACATCTGTTTCATCGCAATGCCTCATCCGCAGTGACCATGAATGAACTAAAATAGCAAAGTCTAGTTGCTTTATGTGGTCAAAGGTGGCCGCCATGAAAGATTTAAATGTAAAGCAAACCATCACGTTGTCTCGGTTGCTTCGATGGCTTAGTGGGAACTTACTCACCCCTGGGGCCCGATGGCCCGAGTTCGGGGCGCAATGGCTCCGGTTGTATCATACGGGATTCTTATCAAGTGGTTAATCTACTATCCCTGGAGAATACACTTTTGTGACTACGATGAAAAAAAAAAAACTCAACTTGTTTTATAACGTGGTATGTATGGTATGCATCCCGCGTAAAAAGGGTATTGACCTTCAAGGGTAAAAGAAAGGGAGGGTGCGGTTTTCCTCGTCCTCATCTAATCTCTGCGCTGTCTTCCCAGTCGGCTGCACAGCTGCAATCTTTGTTGAGCAACATCTTCGTATTCCTTCCATTGCTTTTCTTGGGCAATCGTGAGGGCCTCCTGTGATGGGGCAATTCCTGTCAAATGGAATAAAGAAAGTACGTATGATTTGAACTCAGGGTCATCATTGTTATTTTTCGGACTTTTATTGTATTTCTCAGATAGTATGCGCGCTGGCTAAATCAGCGCGCAGTATTCTACAGTACGGCCCGCTAAACTTAGAATTTCGATAAAACGTTATGTAGCAAGTATTTCATGTCGTTTCAGTTACCTAAACTTGTAAAACTGTTTGAATCTTGCAAGCAACTACAGTGTAACCCCGCTCTACGGACACCCGCTTAATACAGACACCCGTATATAGCGAACCGTTTCGTTTGCCCCGACAAAAAGATCATATATTCTCTCCAAAATTTACCCACTACAGTTTTTGACAAGGGACAGAGAAAAATTGTCCTTAATACGGACGCATTTTGATATGGACAACGGACAATTTTTCTCTGACCCGTGTCAAAAACTGTAGTCTGCCTCCTATTGCAGTTTCACTTCCTTGGCTTTTTGCTGCGGTCATTGCTCGTAGCCTTCATGCTCTTTCACGGCCTTGTCGTGTATAGTTAAACTTGAAAAAGAGACAACGTACGTTTTCTAGTCGAAATGTCCGCTGTAGCTTTTTATCACTAAAACATTCATGTGTTCGGGCATGTCCCCTTGGTGTCCATATTAATCGGGTTTCACTGTATTTCAAACAGCCAAGAAGATTTAGTTTTTCGGATTTTGACACGGCAATCTACATGGCAGTTGAAACTTTCGCTTCCAGATGAACCTCAGAGATATGATAAATATCTTACTAACCTCGTTTTCTCGGTAATTATTTTAAGTTACGGATCTTCGTTTTTCCCCATCGTTTTATGGCCCGCGCGCTTCGCTCTTGGGCCATAAATCAACGGGAAAAAAACTCGGTCCATAACTTACAGTAAGGACCTCGAACTCGGTTAGTAAGAGGTATTTACAACTTGGATAGAGTCAATTACTACTTTTATTTTTCTGTTTCCATTCGGCTACTATTTACGGTCTTTTTGGTCGTCGAATTTTACATGCACCGAATCCAACGGAAATGAGCGAGAACAGCTAAACTGCGCAAAGAGAATATGAAGTAAGAAAGTTTATCTCCATGCCCCATGATAACTACTTGAAATCTATTTTTCGATCTCGGCATTGCTATTTTTGGACCCAGAATGAATTACGTCATTCTTTCGGAAAAATCGTACGTCGACCTTAAAATAATCGAGGAACTAAAAATAGCTTTAAAATAATTATCACAGTAAGAGGGAATGTATGGGGAATTAGCTGTCTTATTTCCTATTCTCCTTCTTCTACAATTATCATAGAAAGAGGGTCATGTGTGGGGGATAAGCTCTCTTACATCATATTTTCTTGACCGCGCCTATTTGGCAGGGACGGTAGCAAGCTGCTTTGTCTAGCAGTGCTTATCAGTCTCCTAAGATAATGGCGGGAAAATGCAGAAACAAGCTGCCTGCTTTTTTTAGTCCAAGCAGTATTTCCTCCATTTGCCTTGTTTCACTTTTTAGATATACATATTTGACATGTTTAAGTGAACAGCATATTTAAGACCACGATAGCATTTCACACATTACAGACCCACTCTTTGCCGGTAAATAACACCTATATAGACCTCTTTCATAATGGTGGCCCATTCGTTTATTCTTTTATAGTTGTATGTTCATTATAACCTTTCTGAACTAGTTGCCATGTGCACAATTCACAACAATAATTATTTACTTCTACAAAGCCATTACTTACAATTTACATACATAGAAAAGAGTTAACAAAATGACAGACGTCATGAAAGTGGTCTATAGTTATCGGTCATGTGTCTCTTAGATTTAACTTTGAATAAATAATGATTTTTTTTTTTTTTTTTTAAATTCTAACGCTGTACTATACCTTGAACAAAGTTCCTTTCCCTTATGAAGTAATCCGTTTTGACGATGTCAAAACTTAACAGTGCCTTTTTGGAGTAAAAGACCAAAAGCCTCTCTTCAATTTCCTTAATCAGTTGCAATGCTTTAGCCATATGCTCTTGAGACACCCAACCCTGGACGTCAAGGACTTTCAGATGTCTTGAACTCTTTACATAAAAAGCAAGCTGCCTATTCTTTGCTCTAATTTGGACGCGATTGGTGATGGGACGTGTTTCAGCATTCAAATGGTGTTCAATATCTTGGAAGCAACTCTCTGCAATAGCCTCCTCGTTTTCAGTGATGCCAATTTTGGCGGATTTCTCTACATAAAAAGAGGCGACGCAATATCTGTTCTCTGCAGTTTCTTCACCAGCAGCACAAGGTAGCAAAAGCTGAAATAGAGACGATAGAAATCATTCATTTCTAATTAAGAAAAAAAGCAGCAGCTGTGGTTTTTTTTTAAGTTGTCTTGCTCTAGTACTTTTGATGTCATTTGTCATTCATTTATGCATAACTGAAAAAAAAAAGAGCATAAAGTGATAAATGAAATATAAAAGAAAATTACGTTTGCTGAAACAAAAAGCGTATATATGTATGTACGTATGTAACGTACATAATTCACAAAATAAAGGAAAGAACACCTGTTAGGTCTTAAAGCTAAGTAGCAGTACGCTCCCTCTCTTACCTCTATGGAGTCATCAAGCAATTCCTTAGCCCGTGCATAATTCCCCTCCCTACGGGCCACCGCTGATTCAAGATACTTGAGTTTTGATAGGAGGAAACAATGATTGGTAGAATGATATGTCCGTGATATCACCAGGGCGTGTTTTGCATGTTCCTTTGCCTCCTCGATCTGGTTTTCGTGCAAGTCTAGCACTGCCAGCTGTAAAAATGATATAGATTAAAGTCAGTTGTACTTGTGGACTATGCGAAAAAATGTTATCTGTCGTCATGACCTTTAAGACAAGCGTCAGTGCTGTGAGGGGTGTGGTCATACATGAAGGAACTGACCTTTGTTGTTGCAAAAACATACACATCAAAAGAACTCTCGTTTTTGCTTATTGCACTTCGTACTTCGATGATAATCATTTTCAGATTTGTTTGCCAGAACGAAAAAAAAAAACATTATATTTATGTTTATACAGTAACTATACCAATAATTTTTCTTATAAATAACTCTTTTTAAGTTTTTTTTTTCCTGGGGAGAAAGCATATTAGAAAACTATAGATTACCACTATGAGCTCCATCTCTAGCTAAGAATAAAATTACATTAATTGTGTGCACATTTAACAGTGAAACGCAATAATATTATTAAGGAGTTAACACTAAAATGAGTTTGAAGCATGATTATACCTACTGAAAACAGAGTATTTTTAACTTAAAAAGTGAAAAACTGAACACAGCCGATCGCCATGAAAATAATAATCCTTTGAAATATATTTTTTATGAACAAACCCGTGCTATTTTTGGACCCAGCAGTATAAATTTACCTAACGGCATTCTTTCTAACCAATCAGATGCCGACTTAAAAATGACCATGGGGCTAGAAATAGATTTCGAATACTTTTCACTGGAAGATTACAATGTATGGCGGATAAGTTCTCTTACTTTATCCACTCTTGTCAAAAGAGACAAATAAGACAAAATACAGACACACAGATCACACGTTGCAATCTGCATCGCTAACTGACCACATCGTGAGACAAACGATTACATTCTATATTTATTATTACAAAAACACACTATTATTCCAGAAATGCTTCACTCTAGGTATTTCAAACATGGATTAAACAGTCTTGACAAACCTCATATAATACGAGAGGTATCAAATCTGTGAACCGCGCATGCGTGTCAGCATACTCTTTGAGCCTCTCCAAGTTCTCCATGAAGATCTCTCGCATTCCTTAGAAAAAATAAAATAAGCATTTTCCAAGACCAAAGTGCTGTAAACTTACCCCGAATGTAAAACATAAAATGTACCTAAAACTTACCATCATCTGCTAAACGCTGAAAGCGTTTGACAATTGACATTCCCGCCTCGTTGGTCCACATACCTGTTGTAAATATGAAAATTAACAAGTCGAACTGTGGCTTGGTGCTGTTTTTACTCTTATCATATCGACAACGATATTCATCATCACAGCGGTCGAATGTGATGAACTCACGAGGCACAGCCTGAGTGAGTCCGCAATTGTATTTGTTTTTTACCACAACATCGACCAAGAGTTTACTCATTCCACCGTTGTGTGACATGCATCAGTGAAGCGCCCGTCACTGTTTCAAAATTTATCGATAACGGAAATTCACTCAGCGAATCAGATTGCAGGTTTCAAGCAACTGCGGTAAAACACTGATGAAAGATTCGAAATCCTCTACTGGAACCCACAATTAAGGAATTAAACTTAGAATCTGGGGCGCGATCCATTCAACCAAAATTTCCGGACGGAAGTTTCGATTTTTCCTTGAGGCGAAAAGAATGCGACTTAGCCTGCAAAGCAGAAGTAGTTTTGGTGAGCGAGCGATAAATAATCCAAGCGATTAATGATCGACCGCCATCTTGGATCACAAGCTTATAGAGGAATGGGGCGAGACTAAAAATTATCCCAAGGGAGAGGATGATGGACATAAAGTAGAGGAAGGGGGAGGCGGAGGGGTTAAATCGTGGATCGCACCACGGAACGCCTGCTCCGCAGGCTAAACGCGACTTGGAAGAGTTTCTTTTGTAGTTTAGCTAGGTGTTTATCCCGAAGTAACAATTGCATGATTGACACCACGTGTAACTTATCACACACGCCCGATATTCGATCAGGACCCCAAGATCTTAGTATTTTGAAACAATGCATTGTAATGACGACAATGACCTCGAGGCCTGATTTTCTTGATGGGATGTTCAATAGCAGGCCCCTCCTGGTATTGCTCCAGCCAGGGTCCGGGGAGTGGAATTTGCTGTTCCAGACAAGACACAAACACGTCCTGGTCCCCATCAAAGGAAAAAAGCTTTACGGTGAATGTGAAGACCTTTGGTATTGAGGAGGGAAGCAAGAGGATAACAATTCCTGTGGATCCTTGTAGATCTCGCCGGAAATTATAATCTTCAGCTTGAGTGAAGATCAATCCACTTGGTGAAATATGCACCTTTAAGAAATAGGTTCCATTGTTCTGGAGAGGAGAAAAAATGTAGTCAAGCAAACTGAAATAATGACAGACGGTGAGGATCACACTCACTCGTTTATGTACATGCCCGAACTCCCTGGGCGTCATTTAAGCAAGCAGAGACTGGCAAAATCTCTAAGAACGATTGGGGCCGGTGGAAAAAGTGATGGTGATGCTCGACGGAAAATCAAAAAATAATAATCAAACACCAAAATTAAAGGAGATCATACTAAAAAAACCATCTAAATCAAAGCTATAATGGTTGCGCTCAAGATGTTAACGATTACTGCTTTAGATTTCTGTTTGGTCTAGACCACCCACACAGTGTCATGGCGTTTTAGTACAGTTCCTTTCAGAATGGGAAAAAAATGGCTTTCCTTTATAAAATCCTTAAGTGAGACAAAAATCTGCAATTTACACTCCTGAGCGAGACCCCCCCCCACCCTCCATAAAAAGTATTAATTAATTAATTAATTAATTAATCAATTGTAGCCTTCTTTTAATTTACTTCAGTACAGTATTACCTTTCACGATCCTGATTAAGAAAACATCGAGCATATAAAAAAAAAAAATAACGTATAACGTAAGCTGACTTACAATAGCAAAGCCATCTGCAGTGGGAGACATGACACAGCTCCAAATTTCCTCCTCTGGAACTTGCAAAATTTCCAGCCGATATTGAATAGCCACATACGGACCAACCAAAAAGCGCGCGGGAATACTCTTCCTTGACAAGCTAAGAGGACCCACGGCGCGGGGGTGTTGACAAAATTCTCCAAATGTGTGGCTTTGCTCAGAGTGTGTTATTATGGGTCTCAAATCTGTCATGTTGCTTAAATTAAAAAAATAAATCAATATATAATAATAAAAATAATAACAATGACATCATTCTCATTATCATTATCATTATAGTTATCATTACTATTATCAGCTCCATTTTCCCGTGGCTTCTCAAGGATAAAGGGCAAATTCCAATATATCTTTGCCTTCTCATTTTCAAGCACTGCGTCAGGTAGGCTCTGTTGGTAACATAGCTTTTCATGATGACTTTTCTGGAAATTGTACTTATCCAGTAAGCGGTGGTATATCGGCCTTAGCATCGTGTCCTGCCTGGCTTTGTAGTGTGTCTGGGCGATCTTTGAGCAGGCACATTATTATTACTATTATTATTATTATTATTATTATTATTATTATTATTATTATTATTATTATTATTATTATTATTATTATTATTATTATTATTAACAAAGCGGCTCGGTCACGGATACTTAAGCATGTTTTGAACAATTAAAAGCTTTAATTGTATGGCACAAAGCCTTCCAGAAACGGCCTATTTTTATGAATGATTGGTATATTTGTGTCTTAAAACTGTTTGTAAGGCTTTTTCGCTGTGGATGGCTCGGTTGAAAATGGATTACAATTTGAAAAATTTAGTCTAAATTGAATCTTTCAAATTGTCTCTGTGCGAAAGGTCCTGCAATTTTTCTTCACCTACAGAGGAGAATTTTTATTTAAGACATTTGAAGTTGACGTTAGACATGTGTTAAATTCTCTACAACTAATTTTAGGATAGTGTAGATCAAAAATGTCCGAAATCTTTGTGGCAGTGCTGAGCTCAAATGTTCTCTTGAAACTCCCCCAAAATGCACCAGTGACACTATATATGGTGTTTTATATGAACCCCGTCTTCACGTATCCGGATACTTTTCAATATTACATAATAGTATTGAGTTTTACTCACTCTAAACCAGTGATGTAAAAATCGTTTTTCACGGACAAGAAGTATTCTTATTGGTAACATTTTTTTCTTCACTAGTGACAAATATCGTCTCAGGCTTCTCTGGTGGAGAAAAATCGTATGACCAATAGAATCACTTCATTTTCCCGCCACTGCAGTCGCGGCCGCGCAGCTGAGACAGCAAAACAGTGATTTCCTAAAAAAAATGCTTTGTTGTAGAGAGAGGGGAAAAGATTCTATAATAAATGTCACAGTGGCTCTACACGACAAACACTTTTGATACAAATCACTGAAAAGTCTTGGACAAGTGCAGTAATACATGGCTTGTTTTGGGATGATTAGCTCGTTGTATAATGAAACTTAACAAACCTGTTAGACTGGAATTATTCTTAAAAACCCAACATTTATTTAGTAATATCTCAATACTTATATAATAAATAAATTACACCACGGTTGGTTCGCTTTGTGCGATTTTTATTCACTCGTTGTGAAGTATCGCAAGCTCACTCGTTCGCTGCGCTCACTCGTTCGTTTGCGATTCTTCATAACTCGAGAATAAAAATCGTACGCGCTCACCAATCAGGAAGTAATCTCTATTTTCTGCGACTTTTTTCTGTACTGATTCATACATTTTTACGCTGACGCACAGGCAGGCCACCCTCTGTTTGTAGGGCTGTTGTTCATTAAAATCTGTTATTTATAGAAGAAATACAGATGAACCATAAGGTGGCTGTAATTTGCTCCAATATGCAGAATTTAAAGAATGTGATTCAATAAAAGTTTGAGGAAAATGTTAACAGAGTCATGTATCATCTTTTTTTCGTCGTCCCGTGCTGTTTTAAGCGCTATTTTGCGAGATGAATATTTGATCTCGGCGGTTAGAACTAGCCAAGGAGATAGCAATTAGCCGCTTGCGCGTGACCTAGTCCACTTTAAGCTGGAACTGACGCCAAGTCAGTGAAATTCTCAACTTAAAAACACCAGCATCCGGTCGATTAGAGATGCCCCCATATCTTCGCCGAATTTGAACTTCATCTTTCGAAATAAATTCAGTTGAATAATACGGTAGCTATGATTGGCTCCAATATGCAGAATTTAAAGCAAATGATTCGATATGATGTTAACTGAGTCATGTGCCATCTTTTTTTCGCTGTCCCGTGCTGTTTTAATTTATAAGCGCTATTCACCGAGAAAGGCAATCCTAAAAACCATAAAAAAGCTCTCTCAACATGATCGGTGCAAAAAACCAGACTAAAGGAATTCGAAGCATTTGAGTGTATTCGAATCTACCAATCAGTGCAACGCGACCGTTGGGAACTGCAAGGAGGGGCTGGGAACTGCCAAGGGTCGCGTTGCACTGATTGGCAGATTCGAATACGGTAGACTCAAATGCTTCGAATTCCTTTGGTCTTGATTTTTGCACCTATCATGTTGAGAATGGTTTTTTATCGTTTTCAGAATTGCCTTTCTCGGTGAATAGCGCATATTAATTAAAACACCACGGGACAGCGAAAAAAACATGACACATGACTCAGTTAACATTTTCTTCAAACTTTTATCGAATCATTTGCTTTAAATTCTGCATATTGGAGCCAAACATAGGCACCGTATTGTTCATATGTATTTCTTCTAGGAATATAAACAAAAATCGATGCTCACTTTTCAATAAACAAAGGCCCTACTAACATAGGGTGGACTCCCGTATCCGGATTCACTCTAGTCTCCAGGACTCTTCTGTTAGTTTTTTCTATCGTAGCATGCGCTATTGACGCTGTAAAGACTAGATCCCATGTTCGGCAACGTTATCGAATTTTTAAATATTCGGATTCGTCCGTTCACACGATTTTGGCCTCGGATGGTATTAAAAAATTTCCATCCTGGAGAGAGGATTTTAAACATTGCGAATTTGCATGCCAGAATCACCGGAAACGTGTGGACAGGTTATTACATTTTGAATAGATAATTGCACTGTTTCGGCGACAGCAGAAATAATAACATGATTGACAGAACGTTCGACTAAGTCATTTTTAAGGTTGTAAGTGAGCTTTTTAATATTCATTTTTAATATTCAGATCTTGGGCAATTTTCTTTTGTGACTGGCGTTTTTCGTTAAATACTATGGCGATGGTACAAGAAACAGCCCTTCAATTTTAAATATCAGGGAATCAGGCCACGCAAACATTTATGAATTTTGAATTATTAAACTAGATAAAAGCCGATTTAATTGAGTGTAAATTGAGTATAAATTTCCGGAAATTTCGTTCCCAAAACAATCTGGTGTTTATTCGTAACTACCATGGCGACAAGTGTGTAACCAATATAATTTCATACGAAAAATCATAAATATTTAACATCATAACACACTAAACAAACTGAATAATTATCTTTTAAGGCCCCTTCCTCTTATTGCATCTAAAGGTTCTGTTATCAATTTTAGGCGGTAAAAAGGCTTTTCTTGCTTATATAGGTAAAACTGATTAGAGGATGTAGGTGCTTAAATAGTCAACAACGACAAAATTCTAGAAAAAACACCGGATGCAAATTCGTTCTTACAACAAAAGACAGATCGAGCGACAATCGCAATCTCGCGGTCTTCACAGAGTCACAAATTCGATCAAAATACAAAAAAATACACGATCTATAAACATCGCCTCACGGTACAATATTCCTAAACAATTATTATTTTAGTTAAGTACTAATTTCGCTACGAAGTGATTTCATACAATTAATTCAACACTTGACTTTTTGTTCAACGGATGGAGCCGGCATCCAAACTAGATTGAATATCCGATCTAATAAGTCATTCGCATCGACTGGTATTAAATTGTTACCCTTGGCTCTCTACTCTGCATCGAGAGGTTCTCTCCGGGTACTCCCTCTCCTCAAAAACCAACATTTGACTTAATTTGCTTTCATTGTTAATTTCAGTTTACAGTGTCCCCTCAATTAGCGCTCCAGCGCTAGAACGACTAGACACTTTAAATAAAGTTCCTTTCCTTTCCTTAGTTTCCTTTCCTGTCCTTTGAATGCCTGAAGCAGCCAGGATAACTTGTCCTCTTTTTTTGCATCTATGCAACTCATTCTTAGATCATTTCAACCAGCAACAAGAGGACTACTCGCGCCGAGAGAGTCCGGAAAGTTCAAGGGGCGAGAGCGAGGACGATCGAATGTTTTGATTATTGTTTTTCCGTCTTCACTGAAAACATCATGAGTTTACTTGATCAATGCCATTGGCAAGCGTCTCTCAAACTATAACTATCTAACTAGACGAATAGTTAGTATATAAGTGCTCTCTGTACGACTGAAATGCGTTAAACGCTGGTAAATTCTCCTATGATGGTAGCCGATCTATGACGCACCGGAGTCAGAGAGGTTTTAGAAATTTGTTTTGTAACAATACCAAAAATATCGTAGACTTTCAGATGTGTCTGTAAAGAGAATCTTACCTTTCGCTTATTATCATTCACTTGAGGAATCCACACAGTGGATTTCAATTTCTCAAGCTTTCTTCGCTAATAAACGAACGCTTTTGACGTCCGAAAAACATATCGCATAATAATAGTCATAAAATTTATTCATGGTCGGGGATTCCCCTAAGTTCAAAATTTGAGATGACGAAGCGTACTGGGATGTCTCAGCTATGAGCTGCTTTTTTAAGACCATTTTTCGGATATCGTTTATTGAAAAAAATATTAATAAAGTAAAAACTTACTTTTGGGGGACAAAAAGCTCACGATCGGCAAACGGGATTGCATTTATTCCTGATACAAAATTCGCAGTCCCATAAGTAGTTCTATAAGTTAACAAATTTGAATTAAAAAATCTTAATAATAAAATTATTAATATTAAAAATATATTATTTATTCTTTCTTCTCACCATTTCATCTCAGTTTAGTTTATTGGACTCACAATCGTTGACAGGTCGCCAGTTGCTATAAACCTTATTTTAAATTTAATTGCCTGATTAATTATTCTTACAGCGTGGATGTCTTATAGGGCCTCTTCATATAAGCCCGGTTGACCTGGCTGGCCGTTTCTCGAAAGTCCCGAAAAGCCATTTGTGAAATTGCCAACCGCTTGTTTTGGAACGCCGATCTTTTAACATGTATTTAAGGCAACAAAAAGAAAAATAACTGTGAAGTTTGACAAATTAAATCCTTGAGATACGAAGGGAATTGTGACACCCGAAAACAACCCGTAAAGCTTAAAGACCGTGAGAAACGGGCCCCTGGCCCGGTTTCAGACATCTCGCCCTACCTCTAAATCCTTTGTAAAAACGTCAATGTGTTCATATGAGAGGGCGAGCCAGCTCGGTTGCCGAGATCTCGGTTTTTCCATTCGGGATCTCGGTAAGCGGGCCACGGTGGGGCGAGACCCACCCCTCGCGCGATCATAAATTTCACGGTTTTTTCAAACAATATGGCGGCATTCCGCGCGCAATGTCTCATGGGAGACCATTTCTTGGTCAATATCCTTCACAGAGGGTTTTTTAAAGGCCAATTGTGAAGCCTGGGTACTAGTTATAACTTGTTTGGCGCCATCTTTGATTTCTGTAGTTCACAAGCTTTCCATCGATGTGTTTTTAGCCGATGTTTATGTATTTTTGAAACTACAATGGAGGAGGAAACCGACGAGAGAGTGAACGACCCAATGCAACGGGAAGCATCAAGGTTAGTAAATTATAGGCTTAATTTTTCGGCGATTTTTGACTTAGTTTTAAAATTCTAAAGTCATACGACCAAAGCTTGTTTACCGTTTGATTGGTTTGTGAACAAAAATTCTGTCTTTGCTCATCGTTGTCAAATTTAAATCAAGCTTTTTATTTTGCTCTCTAACAGTGCTATGCGCGGAGGAAAGAAGAGAGGGAAACGATTTGATTTAGGGCAGTATCATAAACAGTTACAGAAAATGAAGGAGGACAAACTTCAGGCACTGGTGGAAGAAAAAGATGACAAGGAAAATGAAGTTGTAGAACTTAGGAAAGAAACAGAGAAACTTAGTAATAAGATAGCATATAGAAAGAGGAAAATAGGGAGGTGCTGTTGCTTCTTTTAATTTATGACTTATTGACAGAGAATCTTAACGACAGGACAGCATATAGAAAGAGGAAGGTAGAAAGGCGATGAGGAAGCTTACAATTGTAATATTTATGACCTATATAAATGGTCATATCAACAACATTTAATAGCAATGCGGAGTTTTTAAATAAATTATATCAACTGAACTTGTTCAAATGTGGGTAGAGATCTAGTAAAGAACTGGCTTTGAGTTCTATCTGTTACCCCAAATTAGCCCAATATGAATAAATATTTACTTTATGACCAGAATATTAACATGAATCAATCAAACCCTGACCTTTTTGTCGACAGATTGAGTTATGAGAATCCCAGCGAGGGAAGACAACAAATTGTTTTTCCTAAACATTAAATACTCAATGCTTCTGTATTGCTGTAGAATTGAACTTTCTTGAGACAAGTTAGAACTCCCTCTTGTAAAAAGGCTGGGTATGCCCGTGCACAATATCAATAACCTTTTCAGTGTATGATTTTCTCACTTTTCTCCATCTATTTTTTATAAACGGGATGTGAGATTTCATTTAAAAATATAGACATTTCTTACACTACATGTAACTATTATTTAATTACTAGATCTCTGGACTCCACAGTGTTTTGGCAGAACTGCAACCAACAAGCAAGGTTTCAAGACTCCCTAATATTACAAGTGAAGTAAAAGATGACAATTGCGAACAGCTCAAGCTCTCAGAAGCCCAGAACAGGGGAAGGAAACGGACTACTTGTGAGCATTTGGTGTCAGTTCATTGCCAAAGTACCCAGGCAAAAAATGACAAGAAACAGGAAAAGGCTGTTCTGGAAGGTATGTGGGTTGCAGTGGTCACAAAATCCAGCAAGGAAGATCTCTGCAAGTATTTTGAAAACTCAGTGACTTGTATGAAAAATGTACTACCTTAAGTTATTAGGAAAACAGTTTTAGAATCTGAGAAATCTGTGAGCAATAAAATCAGGAGTGTGAGAGTATTATATGAAGGGGGGTTAATGAGCAAAAAGAAGTACAGTGCCATACGCAAGTGCCCAATTGAAACATTTCAAGGCTCTTATGCACCAAACATCTTACCTTACAAACGTCTTTCACACTTTATTAAAACTATTGACATTGGTAATGTAAGGGATTTAAGAGAGTTTTGTGAGGAAGCAGGCTTAAATCCTGTTTCGGGGGTACATAGAAGTTTAGAACCACTACTTCTACATTTGGCATCTCTTTATGTTAAGATCAATGCTACCCTACCTTGCTTACGTTGGTTCAATGAGGAAGTGGGTGTGTTTCACGTTGCTTTAGGTGCTGACGGAGCACCCTTCGGGAAGGATGAGACAGCAACAGCTTATCTGGTAAGCTTTTTGAATGTCCTAGAACGAGTTGCCAGCTGTGAAGACAACTTTCTTCTCATGGGTTCCAATTGTAAAGAAGATGATCCTGTTATGATCAATTTCACTAAGCATCTTGTTAAAGAAATGCAAACTATACAGGAAAAAAAGTACATGGTTGGAAATTTGGAGGTAAAATTTGTTTTTCAACTTGTCCCACGTGATCAAAAATGGCTAGCTTGTATGGGAGGGGAACTAAATAATGCGGCAACATATTTTAATTCTACGTTTACCAATGTCAGCAATAAGAATATGGCTACTTTGGGCGGAAACATTGGTGACAAAAAGGCAACTTGGCAGTGCTGGAAGTTCTCAGACAGAATTGAAAAAGCAAAAGCTGTAGAAAAGTACAAAGAGAAGCTTTCTGAGAAAGAATTGAAATCCAGGACAAAGGTCACTACCTTTATTGCAAACCAAAAATCTAGGCAAGAGTTTAATCCCCCATTGGGAAAATTTATAGACAAAGCCAAAGTTGAGCCCCTGCACATAAGTAACAATGCATGGCAGCACTTGTTCCAACAAATGTTTGTTATAGCCATGAAGCTGACAAACAAAGAGCTACTAAAAAAGGCTGATACTTTTGAAGACTTACTAAGTACGTGTGCTTTCAAAAAGTTTGTTACTTGCCTAGAACAGTTACTTAAAGTGTAAAAGGCTTTGCAACAACATCTGTAAGTGGTATAATGAGAAGCGCAAAAAGGGGTCAAGATTTGTCATACAGATTTACAGGCAAAGAATCAAAATGCTTTGTCTGGAATTTTGGGCATGTGACAGAAACACTACTGCAACTAAATCCTGACAAGAACACAGCTTTTAAGTTATAGGCCCTTCACAAAGCTGCTGAAAAAGTGCGTGATAGTGTCTCCCTCTTCAGTAGGGTAAGAATGACAGAAGAACAAATTGTACAGTTGGAGAATCCTTGCAAAGAACATTTCAATGTGAATGCTTTGTTTTTCAAAAGGTAAACCCCACAGTCTGGACCATTGGGTATGTACTGTAGTACCTTTGCACACAAAAGAAATGGTTCAAACATTGTCATTTGGGTTGGGACTAAACACAATGCAAGGGCGTGAAGCCAAACATATTAAGCTTAAAAAGTACATGGAAAATACAACCAATGTTCAAAAGGGTCAGAGGTGGTGTCATGTTTTCCGACACGAGCACATTGCATTAGTTTGGCTTAGGGACATTGACCCCCACTCGGCAAAATACAGGAGGCAAAGCCTGGAAGGCCAAGCCAAAGCAGTTGTAGGGGAATATTGCATCCCAAAATAGTGTGGTGAGGCTGATTACTGCTACTGTGGTCTTTGCAAAAAGCATGTAACAGACAGTAAATGTTCTATTTGTGGCAGTGACTTTATGAAGTGGATAAATGAGAGTGTTTCTGCAGGGAAAGTTATACCTGCATTAAAGTGCTATTTGAATACTTGTTAAGGTTCAGGTTTTCTTGTTGATTATAATTGTGGATGTCCCAGGAGACTAACAAAACTTGTGAACATATTTCATTTTCCAATAAAATTTGTGTAAAGTGTACAGTTGTCAACCATGAATATTTAAGGCTTTATTTATCGTTATTAAACAATAACCACAGACCGAATGCATAAATGAAGCCAAAAAAATATCCTTTTGTTTATGTGCCGTATTAGCCTCACTAGCCTCATTTGAATGGACAAAATACAAAAGAAGTGTTGCTTAAGAGCGAGGCTAGGGACTCAGTCTTATTAGCACATAAACAAAAGAATACATTTTTGGTCGCCATTTATGCATTTGGTCAATAACAATTATTCCCTTATTAAGAAAGGCTTAAATTACCAATACATAATTAATTTTCTTGGTTCCCTTTTGTTTACATCTGGGACTTGCTGCAACAATGTACCACAAGAGCCATATTGTTATAACCTGATCCTCCATGAAATGAAACAGTAAAATTTCGATTAATGTTGAGGTACTTCATGTTCATTCCAGTAGCCGTACTGAAAACTCACAGATAGAACTTCTGAGTTTTTAAGAAATTTTAATCTCATTGCCTTTGATTCAGTTATGACAACCTCACATCTCTCAGCTGACCTCTCCTCTCCAGAAGAAAACTTTTTCTTCAGTAGTTCTTCTTTGATTATCAAATCGCCCTCCAAGTTCATTTTATCAAAGACAAACAAAGCTTTTCTTAACTGTGTAAATTGAACATCAATTACAGCATGTGTTTCTTTATATTCATGTCCATAGCCGTTTCGTTGAATTATATGGTTCAGAATAACACGAAATACCTCCTGGGGAAGGTCAAGTGTAAATTCGCCTTTCCAAGGTGTCGCCATAGAGGGTGTAGTGCGAAGTCTTTGGATTATTCTCGTATGAATCTTCTTCAAAGCATTTATAACCATTGATTTGGTACCAATCAGCTGTTGTACCTCTCTTTTCCTCGAGTGATCATGGTATTTGTCTTCCAAAAGTCCCACTGCAACTTCTGTCTCATGAAAAAATTTACTTATAGAACGCATCATTGAAATATCTTCTGTTTGAGAAAGATAGTCGGGTTTATTTCTCTGTAGAAATTTGTTAATACCCCGCGAAGGAGGATTCCCTGCGAAAACATTGTCTGCCATCTGAATTTTTTCCCAGGTGACATTTCAGACTTTTCCTGATCGTTTTTGGGGGTGAGTTGGCCCCAGCGTGGCTGGAAATTTTGCCATATGAACACTCCATCCCGGTTACCGGGAGGAGAACGATACAATGCATTTTCGTGATAGAATGGACATT
>NC_090888.1:5555263-5557763 GCF_036669925.1 Montipora capricornis | reverse complement strand
GGACCAGCCCAAGCTCAAAGCCCAGGTAGATTTTAATAAATGAATAAACTAATAAGAAGATGCGGTGTCTTATTGAATAAAAATTGATCACGCCCATAGAAGAGGTTGCAATCAGTAAAAGCTATAATCATTTATGGTGACGTTCTCTTTCTAACTTTTTTTTAACATTTCAACTTCATTATAGGAAATATTGTTGCCACGGCATCTGCATCGTGGCCCCCAAAACCTTCCCCATCAATCCCCGTGCTACTTCCGAGTCCTCTACCCGTTGGTGGACTCCCCGATGAAGCGAGTGACACAGTGCCAACTGAAGAGACTATCAGATCCTTTCTCATGACTTCAATAGGATGGAACTGCACCCCGTCTATGGAGGGTATAATACTTTTCTTATTTGATAACTTTAAAGGGGTACTCTGACGAAAAAACACGATTTTTTAAAAAGTCTCAAATCCTCAAGGAAAAGCCGCCAAAATGTTGCATACGCTTTTCACATAATGAATTTAACTAACTTTCACCAACATTTCAATGTCATTACGTCGAAATACTTGTTTTTCATAGCATCCGCCATTATCGGTATGTCGCCTGCTTGCTTATTCGAGAAAGCCTGGAGCAAGGACTTATGACGTCACTTACTCAACATATTGCTCGCTGCTACTTGAGTAAACAATGAAAAACATGTCAGAAAGCGAAGCTTCGTCTTCCATCGATCATGATTTATCGACTTCGGAATTATCGTTTGACTTCGAAAATATATTCTGAGTCACTTACCTGTGATTATGAAGATTTAGACTCGTGGCTACTGAGGAAAAAGCAGCCACATATCAACAGGAAAGAGCTTAAGCGGAAGAAGAGGAGGAATGCTTCGCGATTGTTTGAATTAACTGATATTAGATATTAAAGAATTGGATTATTGTGGGCGTCAGTCAGATGATTGTTATTTATTTCCAGTTAAAAATAAAAATTCGAATTTCATTCCTGAACAAAGGAAAAAACGACTAAACCACTTTTTAGAAATATGCATCCACTTAAAATAACTCATCCGTAGAAATAACTCGTTCGTGTAGTACAATGTGGGCAAAGTTTATGATTGGTACAAGCGATTTCAGAGTAATAATATCGAATGACAGGTTTACATTCATATGCTAAAGTTGTCATCAAAAGCTAAAATTTCGTGATTTCATGCACGTGTTGTTATGCGGATTACTGCAAAAGAGTTGTGCTAAAAGAAAAAAAAAAAAAAGGAGTAAAATATCTGTCATTTCTCGGTTGATCCAGGTTTATGTTTTTGATATCTCCCTGAGAATGCTGAAAGTAGCATTTCTGAGCATCAAGATTTCAAATTTATGGCGAAGGACGACCAACAAGTTACCGTCTCCGGCGCTTGCTTATTATCCCCCCCCCCCCCCCAGTACAAAATACGCTCCGTCGCCCCTGGTTCACACGTGCAGCACGATTATTTGTCCTCTTTTAAGCAATGACGTTGGTAACTTAGGTATTAAAACTGTTACTTAAGATAACGCAATTGTCACGCCTACATCATAATAATGTAGGCGTGACAATAGTGTTATCTTTTAAGATAACACTATTGTCACGCCTACATTATTAAAACTGTTACTTAAAAGTAACAGTTTTAATACCTAAGTTACCAATAATTTATCAATTAATGAACTAAAATACATCTTTGCAAGTAATACAACAGCAAAAATACCTAAAAATAGGTTGCGAAAATATACTGTTCACTAGAACACTAATGAACAGAATACAGTATACTGTATACAGTATACAGTATTGTTATTTTTAACAAGAATTAGATCTCTAATATTATTGCTTAATGTCAGTTCCTCATTTTAAGACTCTATACTTTCATGTAATTGCATCCCATCTTTCATTAACACACGATTTTTTAAAAAGTCTCAAATCCTCGAGGAAACGCCGCCAAAATGTTGCATACGCTTTTCACATAATGAATTTAACTTACTTTCACCAACATTTCAATGTTATTACATCCTAATACTTGTTTTTCATAGCATCCGCCATTATCGGTATGTCGCCTGCATACTTATTCGAGAAAGCCTGGAGCGAGGACTTATGACGTCACTTACTCAACATATCGCTCGCTGCTACTTCGTAAACAATGGAAAACATGTCAGAAAGCGAAGCTTCGTCTTCTATCGATCATGATTTATCGACTTCAGAATGATCGTTTGACTTCGAAAGTATATTCTGAGTCACTTACCTGTGATTATGAAGATTTAGACTCGTGGCTACTGAGGAAAAAGCAGCCGCATATCGACGAGAAAGAGCTCAAGAGAAAGAACAAGAGGAATGCTTCGAGATCGTTCGAATTAACTGATATTAGATGGTATTGTTGGAGCCGTGATTTTGTCTGTTTACTATTATTCCCTTCATTTGTAAAAATTCAAATTTCTCGTTATTTTTTCTAAGTGCAAATCTGCGTGTTGCTCTTCAGACGCGGTAACAAAGGCAGAGGATTGCTTCT
>NC_090888.1:5545263-5547763 GCF_036669925.1 Montipora capricornis | reverse complement strand
CATCGAGAGTTGCCTGTTATGCCGATGAAACCAAAATTTTCAAGAGTATTGATTCCATCACAGACTGTAACGCCTTGCAATCTGACCTTAACGATCTTGTCAGTTGGTCCGAATCATCCGGGCTCATATTTAATCAGTCCAAGTGCAAATACCAGTGCATCACCCGCAAAAAATCACCTGTACAGCTTACCTATACTCTCAAGGAAACGCCTTTGAAATCTTGCGCCACATAGAAAGACCTTGGTGTGTGGGTGTCAAGCAACCTCACCTCGGACAAACAAGTAACTGAACAGTGTGCAAAAGCCAACAAACTCCTTGGGTTTGTGCGTCGAGTTTCTAGATACATCCAAAGCACCCAAACGCGTCGCACACTCTACCTTTCTATCGTCCGATGCCATCTCGGCTACGAAACCCAAGTATGGTCACCACAGTCTATTGGCCTACTTAAACGAGTTGAAAACGTGCAGCGCCGTGCAACAAAACTAATTTTGAAGCTCCCTTTCCGCTGTGATGTAACCTATAAGACCCGCCTCCAACTAACAAATCTGTTACCCATCTCATACTGGCATGAATATTTGGACATGGTTTTTTTTCTACAAAGCCGTTAATAACTTAGTTTTCGTAGACAGTGAAGCTTTACCTGTAACTAGACAATTTGCGAGATCTACTAGGACATCGAGCAGCAGTGCTATTACTTATATTCCTAACCGATGTAGAACTGTTACCTATCAACATTCATTTTTTATACGCACGTGCCGCGCGTGGAATGTTCTTCCCGCTGAGCTACGCACAAGGCACATCTCTCTAGCTTCATTTAAAAGTTTATTACTTCAATATTATAAAAAGGCTCTGAACTTGTACGACGTTGACGACATTAGAACCTGGAGAACAATCTGTCCTAGGTGTAACACAGCGAGGTCTCTCCTATGCCCGCTAACGTGCTGCTTCTAGCAATTTGGACTTCCGCTTTGTTTCCTCTCAAGTTTCATGCTTACATATTAGTAGCTTTAGTTATTAAGTATTTTTATATAAATAATTAACGAGGGATCCACTGTAATTGGCTATGCTGTAGTGGTCTCCCCGCCAAATTTTTTTTTTTTATTTTCTCCTTGTATTATTTTTTCTATTTTTACCTATATATTTATATTGTATTCCAGTTAGGCGAAGCTAAAAAATAAATAATAACAATGAGGTTCCGTTTGACACATTAATTGGAGCTTAACCAAGGACGAAGACGACGGCAACGAGAACGCCGATCTAAAAGTATTATTTCCCGTTATTGTAAGAATTTGGGGATTAATTACTCGTTTGGCATTGAAAGTGTGTATAATCATTCCAGAATTAAAAGTGGTATGAACGGTGTGGCTCTTTGGAGATAATACTTGAAAATTCTTCGAAGTCGCGCTACGCTCAGTTAGCTCTTAGGCAGTCCAAGTTCGCTTCAAGCAGTTTAAGATTTCCTTGGTATAAGTTTATGGTCGTAACAATGTAAGTATCATCGTTTTCGGTTAGCTCATTATATCGTCTTTTATCGTTTTCCTGTTGCTTAACGTAACTAATTGTATTTGCTGTTACGTTTTATATTTCAGTTAATTCAACCCGCGTTGTTTGTACTACCTCTGTAAATAAATATATTAGTTTGTCATGGATTACGTGGTGTTGGAAAGACGTGACTAGATAGTTTTGGTGCTTTTGGCCGTTACACTTCCCTACAGGAGAATTTAACCACAGGCGCACGCATACAAGAATAAAGCAGTCCTCGGAGATACATAACAGACCATCGGCATCGCATACCACTATTAACAATAGAGCGTTATCAAGTGACGTCACGGCGGCCATGTTGGTGTTCCAAAACAAAGAAACGGCTGCCATGTCGGTGTTCCAGAGTAATCCTCGAGGAATTCGAAACTCACAGTTTTCCTCGAGCTTCGCGCTCTGAAAACTGTTCGCTTCTCGGAACAGATAATGTCCGCGGACAAATCTCCGAGCATATTTTCGCGCCATGCAAATTCCTCTCTCACTTCGTAATTCACTTACTCTTTCTAGTTACAAGCATAAACTGAGAGATTATTTTCAAACATTATAAGTTTAAACTAAGTTTAACGCAAATTCTTTTTTCTCCCTTTAAACTCTTCTTTTATCACTTTTTGCACTCTATCATTATATTATTGTTATGTTTATTTTGCTTTATGTGCAGTAAAAATTCTTTTTATGTTGTCAGTAATTAATAGTTTGCCTTTTTTCTGTAAATTTTGTACTTATTAATTTTTATTCTCATTGCAACTTAGCAGCACATTGTAACTCTCTGACCTACGCCGTATAAGCCTCTGGCTTTGGCATCTTATTATCGTTAACTTGTGCTTTGTGTACTTATTTACCAATTAAATTAAAAAAAATTGTTTATATATCCTCTGAACTTACAATAGTGCCTCTCTTTTTGTTCTCAATAGACGGTTTGCAACAAACCTCGAGACACAGATAATAATTATGACAATTGCTA
>NC_090888.1:5530263-5540263 GCF_036669925.1 Montipora capricornis | reverse complement strand
CAAACTGACACGCCCATTTCCCAGAGTGAAAAAACAGTACCCGTTGATTTCATATCAAACGAAACAAGATTGTTGTTGAATTTAAACTGCACTTTCGTACCTTTCAACCAAAGCGATTATGAACAACGACCTAATGGTACTGTTTACATTAAACCTCACAACAAGATGTACGGGAAAACGAGGTACACAATTCGCAGGAAAATTTTGCTACTTTGCGTCAACTTCTCAAGAAATGCGACAGTGTTTTCCGAACAGCCAAGCGCAGGCTACCTCACTAAAACAACGCCAACGTCTCTCCAAATATTGACTTCAGCTGGCTGCATAACGTGAATGGCTTCCCTACTTCTTCTGTTGGCGACTTACGCTCTATTTTCTGAACTGCGCTACTTGCCTGGAAGGATCATTATCAACTTGTCGCTATCTTTGCTGCTGTATCAAGGCGTCTTTCTCTCAGCAATGAAGACTTCCAGTCGTGAGCAATGCCAGGTCATTGCCGTTCTTCTTCATTACTTTGTCTTGTGCTCTTTCACGTGGATGAATGCTATGGCATATGATGTGCACAAGACATTTACTTCCTCGGGTAAGCTTATAAGAGTACGTCAAAACTTCTGTCCAGAAATACACGTAATTCGATTTCCAACACGAAGTGTCCATGTTAAAGTCTCAACATTTGCTATCTATTTCCAACAATGAGATAGGGGTAAAGGCAGTTAGCGTCATTTTCTGGTTATAGCTAATGTAACTCTGAGGACTGAAGTTTGAGGGACACTATGTGACGTTGATTGTCATGTATTCCCGCACGCGAGCGAGAGTTTGGGAGGGGAGCAACTGGACACCTCTTGATTCTTGTCAAATCACAGGCAACCAAAGCTCACAACGCGATTTTGCAGTGCATAACTATTATGTAGTGAGAGAATTTAATGATGAAAACAGTTAAAACTCAAGTTACGTTTAAAATCTGAATGTCTTCCTCTCGCAATAAACTTTCCCTACTTCAAATATGTTGATGACTTTTGTTTTGTGTCGATTCATTAGCCATCGCTGATATGGTGAAATCAGTACTCGTTTATAGTGTATAAACGAGTACTGATTTCACTATATCAACAATGGCTAATGAATGAACACAAAACAAAAGCAAACAAGATATTTGAGGTAGGGAAAGTTTATTGCGAGAGAAAAACATTTAGTTTTTTAACTTAACTTGAGTTTTAACTGTTCTCTTTTCATCATTGAGCTCTCTTACTACATAATAGTTATGCATTGCTGGGGGCGCCTGCGGTCAAATCTAATTACACGCCTTCCGAACATAGGCCGAAAAGGAGCATGAAACACGCTAGATTCCTCAAGTTAGTTAATTAGCAGAGCACTCGTGCTCGGCTAAAGAACCTTAAGACTTAAAGAAAGTGATTTTTGTTAGTAGCCGTATGGGCAGTCACATGATTTCGAGTGCAATTTGGAATCAATAAGCAAGAATAAATTTCTTTTAAGACGAAGAAAATTGCACGAGCCCGTAGGGCGAGTTGAATTTGTAGTGTTTGAAAACAATTACAAATTGAACAAGCCCTACGGGCTCGAGCAATTTTCTTCGTCTTTGATAAAATTTACAAGTGCTTTTTTATTCCAAATAGCATGACAAAAATCATACGATTACTTAATAATAATAAACATGAAAAAAGTGAGTGTCGAGATAGCTAAGCAGAGGAAACGCACGCGTATCACGCAATCAGGTAAAAATTGCGCCATAAATTGCCCATCCAGGCCGCACGCTTGATTTGAAAACAAAAAATTTGATTTGTTCTGACCAAGCCCTATTGTTTATTAGACAATCATAATCCAAAATTTCGATGCGTAATTTGCAATGGCATTACACTTTTTGGCACCGGTATTAAACTTTTTTGCACTGCACTAGTGTTACACCTGAACTGCATTGTCCTTATCCAATAGGACCAGCGTAATTTTTTCATGTATTATATTATTATTATTATTGTTATTATTATTATTATTATTATTATTATTATTATACACATGTTTATAGGAAACGAAAATTTTTTTTATAAATAACTATTATTGCTATTATTAGAATTACTATTAGTATTTGTATCTCTATAAGCCTAATACTTGTTTTAGAGTTCTTTATTTGGTTTTTTCAGTGTGTGTATTTTTACTGATAATTTGAAATAAACAAAGTTTTAAATTATTACTATTATTATTATTATTATTATTATTATTATTAATATTATTACTATTATTATTATTATTATTATTACCATTGATTATTATTATAAATCGAATTCTTCTTTAACCTAGACGGCGGACATGGATCGAGTCGTCAAGGAAACCAGAATAAACGCTTAATGAGATACTGTTTGTTCGGATGGGGAGTTCCTGCTATTGCCGTGTCCATCTTTGTGATCATTGACCAAATTCTCAGCAAAGGATTCATTGGATACGGTAGGTCTGCTGTCTCAATATGAATTTAAAATGACTGTGTCACGGCAGAGCAGTTCATTTTGTATAGCTTTTAGTTGCTCCTGCTTGCTATTTGCGTTAGGAGACAGTGCTGTCCAGGGGTTAGGGCGCTTGCCTTGAGATCCGGAGATCCCGGGTTCAAGCCCCGCTCTGACCACTCGTGGAATATTTCAATGATCCTGGTTGTCCCTGGTTCAACTTCTCGGCTGCACTTGTAAATAGCCAACTTGTTTGCTTACGACCAAGTGAGATTCTTAACAGCAGGGGTGGCGCAGTGGTGAAAGTGCACGCCTCCCATCAATGTGGCCCGGGTTTGATTCCCAGTCATACTGAGCTGATGTGGGTTGAGTTTGTTGGTTATTTTTTCTGCTCCGAGAGGTTTTTTCTCCGGGTCTGACTCCGTCAGACATCTTCCATCTTCACATCTTCACATTACCCAAGATTTGATTTGATTTGATTTACTTTTGTTTCTGTCCCCAGTTAAAGCTCTTGTGCTAAATCCATTGACACGGAAATAAAGTTGCAATTATTATTATTATTATTATTATTAGTAGTAGTAGTAGTAGTAGTAGTAGTAGTAGTAGTAGTAGTAGTAGTAGTAGTAGTAGTAGTAGTAGTAGTAGTAGTAGTAGTAGTGGTAGTGGTAGTAGTTGTTGTAGTGAGTAGTAGTAGTAGTAGTAGTAGTAGTAGTAGTAGTATTATTATTATTATTGTTATTATTATTATTATTATTATTAATTTTGGCGAAAAAAATGTCTGTAATTTAAGTTACCAACAACATAGATATTTAATAGGCTGAACAGTTTGCAACAACGTCAACTTGAAGCTAATGGAACACCAGCCCTTTAATTCCAACAGGGGCAATGCAAAGAAGTTCTCAAAATGCGTGGCGAAAACAGACACTTTCAAATTATTCAGCTTTCGGAAGTCATCTATTTAAGTCTATTTTACCTTTAATTTATTCTGATACAGTAACGGTTTAGATTGTACATAAGTATATTATTTTATTCCATTCAATTTATCTTTCTTTACTCTGTATTTTTAACACGACCCCACAAGTTTCACGTTCTAGTAACCATCGAGTTAAAAGAAATTCTTTACTCACTTACGTTTTTTATCCCTGGAAAAAGTCAAGAACCAACGGATTTTTTTCCCGTGCTTCCTTTCAACTGCCGACTTTGATCGCAACTGCGATAATTATTCCAAGGGTACCCAACGAGCAAATTTAAAAAGCCTTTGAGAGAAATTTCTAGGTTTCTTGTAATGTATAAAGGCTGTCTAAAGAGTTGCTTTTATGTCCCAGAAGAATTAGATCTGTTTGGAAATCTTAGCTGAAATTTGAAGTGTCCGAAAATTTAGGGAATGATATACTGTTGATATCTTCATTTCAGAAATTGCTAGCTGAAATTGGCAATCAAACCCGATTGTAGGTGACCTTTTTAAGTGCCAAAAATTGCAAAAATATGAATCCCATCCGAAAACGTAAGGGACTGCTTTCAATTCCCTGGTTGCGTATGTTTTAGGTGGTGTTTTAGTAAAGAAATCTATATTAGTGCTGTTTGGCAATGTAGAACAGAAATTCTTAGACCAGTTTGGCTCTCCCAAACAGATATTTAACCGAAGACGATAGCTGGGTGCCCCTAATGCTTTATTATTTTAATTTCTTCCTTTGATTAACAGGAGAGGGAGAGGCTTACTGTTTCATATCGAAGCCCGAAGCAGTTCTTTATTTCTTTGTTGCGCCAGTTGCATTGATAATGCTCTTCAATGCATTTGCATTGGTGCATACCGTGTTGCACATTGTAAAGACAAGGAAGGTACGTTGACAAAGCTATTAGATATGCATTTATCAGATTTTGATATAATAGCATTCGAAACGATGTACTGAATAAATAAAATAGCTACTGTCTGAGTGATTAAGGATGGCAGTCCGCCACACTCGCCAAGTAAGTGAACACCCTCTCCTCGACTAACGGATGATTGCTGCCTAACCACACGTCAACGGGTCTTGTACTGCAAGGCTGAATTTGACAGATGGACGGGAACCCTTAGTCTCGAGCCAATAATCACCAATCAATTAATTGTTTGACGGCTGAGTAGCCGACTGATTTTCAAAATGCGACACTTCCAGTGAATAATAAAAGGACTGCTGCTATACAGACCGGAAGTCTATGTTCCTTACTGCAAGAGAGCAAGAACTAGCTTTTACGAGAAGGTATCGCAACCATTGACAAATGTCTCTTAAACCAGGCACAGTTTCGCATGCAAAAGGGGCACACTTTGTGTAACGGTTAAGTTTTCCTTGCTTGGTGCCATTCCAACATTATCAGTGACGAACTTTTTTTTCCAGAGAACGCAGAAGGTTACCAATAAGCGGCATAGCACCGGCGTAGCCTTGGTTTTTGTCAAAATGGCGTCAGTCATGGGGGTGACATGGATTCTTGGAATCGTTGCCAACGTTAAGGCCTTGTCATTTTTGTGGTACCCGTATGTTATTCTGAACAGCCTTCAAGGTATTATGCTCTTTCTTTGTTTTATTTCCTTCATTTTTGTACGTTTTTGCTTATCCCTGATGTATCGTAGTTATGGTATCAGCTTAGTTTTTGTGTCAGGACTCATGCAGCTCTTACAACGATTCTCGGCTTTTGGCTCAGGAAACAATGGGGCACAAAAATGCACGACAGAACAGTGACGTCCAACCCTAAACCATAATTAGAGCTTTGTCCGATGCTGGTTCAATGAAATTCGAGGTCTTAAAGGACTACTTGGAATCTATAGTTTTTCAAGCTGGCTTTTCAGTTGGAACGTTCAAAAGGGAGTTAAATTAAGCAAGGACAACGGCTACGGCAACGGCACAAAGCAAAAATATTATTGCTTAAAAAAGGAAAACAATCGTGCTGCATGCGCAGCCGTACTCCAAAAAACAACATCGTGAAATCACCAAATTTTAGGTTTTGATGACAACGTGAGCATATGACAATGAACCATTCGTTTTCTGTTTTGACTCATTAAAACAGTTCGTACCCACCCAGTTACAGGATAGTTCGCCTGTAATTGTACAAAGTGAACAAGACAGAAAGAATTATCGCGAAATATTTGAAATCGCACTAAGTTATATTTCCTGACGTCGGTCTGGGAAGAAAGAAACGAAGTGATTTTGAAACGTCCATAAGTAACTTCCTTCCAATTAAACCGCGCTGAAATTTTATAATCTGGCTATACCTAAGGATCTTTCAGCTCGCGTGATTCTCTCTTTAAACATAATCGAACGTAATCAACTTTTATCATTTGTTAAACCGTTCAAGGTTCCGATTTAAATGCTTCTAATATGAAACAATACTTATTCGTTGTAATCACCAGCGTCCTGTAATTTAGTTCCTGTTGGTTACATCATATTTAGTTTTGTACCTCCCTCAGTATCGTTTTCACTTCGATTTTCAAACACCTTTTCTTTGTATGATATGGTCACATATATGAATGCTTAAAGGATGCTCATTTGGAATGACTTGATCTTACTGAAAGTTTCATATGACAAGCGGTTCTGTCCACCCTTCAAAAGTAATGGTCATCATAAACATCGTCATCTTTGTTATCAATAACCAGTGCTTAAACCGTGAGTCTTCTTTTAAGATTTTGAGAAGTAAATAGTACCTTCACTTGTCAGACCAATCAAAACTTCAGTAGGAAAGTAAGGTGGCTACATACCATCCCAAAGTTTTAAGCAGTGGGCTCAGACAAACTTCCCTATCTGAGCTGTTAGCCATCCCGCTTTGCGCTAGATACCCGGCTCAACTCCGCCATAGTTAATAGATGTAGGATAGTTATGAAACTCGACAAGTTTCTTTGTTTCATGTTTTTGTTCCCTTTTTTGGTCTAGACCCTGCACAAAACCCGACAAAAACACGCTTTTTTCGGCAGGATAACCAATCAAAAGCTTCGACTAATTTATTCCAAATTAACTTGCGAACCAAAACCAAAAGATTGTGCAGGGTCACGGTCGGTTCATCATCTAATTGCGACTGTATGGTTCCTGCTTTTGAAATTCCCAGGGTTTCATACGGCCAGTCCCTAGATTAACTATGACTCCACTTATGTCCAGGTTTGACTCTAGTTAGATGCACTGCCAATTTTGACATCCAACATGAAGGGTCCCTTTACGTCTAAGCATTTGCTAACTATTTTCAACAATAAAGATTAGCGTTATTTTTAGCTTTGGGTAAATGCAGCAGTTAAACTTTAATAAAGAGCTGCATTTGGGTGACACTTTGTGACGTAAATTGCCTGTATTCTGAGAAACGAGTGCTGTTGGAGTTGGCAACAAGAGCAAGGAGACAGTCCGTGACGCTTATTGAAATTAGCGTCCATCCGAAATGTGTGCTGTAAAATCGAGAAGGCTAAGGTTACAAAGAAAAATAAAGAGTTCTTAGCATTTCGTTCAAAAACTGCATTTACTGATGTTATTTGTGCATGTTTCATAGGTCTGTTCATCTTCTTGTCATTTGCTGCAAGTGGGAAGTCAATACAGCTATATAAAGCCAAAATAGCCAAATTAAGAAATCGGTGCAGCTCGAATGCACCAAAAAATACAGCTAAGACAAAGGAGCGGAGGGGTTGGCGCAGTGGTAAGATCTCTGCTGCTAAGGTCCCGGGTTCCATTCCCGGTTCTGCCGAGAGTGGAATAATTGGCGACCTTCTTTCCCGCTAAAGTTCACTCAGCTTTCCATCCTTCCGAGGTTGGTAAAATGAGTACCAGCATGAATGGACTGCATAGAAGCCGCTGCCATTTGCGCCTGTATATGCTTCCAATCCGCTGGGGGTAAATTGATCATTGTAAAGCGCCTTTGAGACGATTGTGATAAAGGCGCTGTATAAATGCACCACTTTACTTTACTTTAAAGGATCCTACCCCTACCCCTACCCCTACCCCTACCCCTACCCCTACCCGTACCCCTACCCCTACCCGTACCCCTACCCCTAACCCTACCCCTACCTCTACCCTACCCCTACCCCTACCCTTACCCGTACCCCTACCCCTAACCGTACCCCGACCCCTAACCCTACCCCTACCCCTACCCTAACCCATACCCCTAACCCTACCCCTACCCGTACCCCTACCCCTAGCCGTTCTTAGAGTCCTAGCGTTCTAGATTACGAAGAAACTCAGCAGTAATATATTTGCCATGAAAAAGTTACAACAATCTTTATTTAACAAAGACAGCCGCAGTAATGGTACAGTTCAGTATTCAAACATATTCATTTTCTTTAACAAGAACGATATTAGAAAGCTGTGGGCAATAGTAGCGTTATATGATGTGACAATTGATTTATTTACATAAGTTAAATTAAATAAGTGGGTAGTAAACTTGCTCCCTACACCCCCCTCGGGGGGGTCTCTCATAAAAAAAGGACGGGGGTGCTCGTCCTACCTTTTGGAGGTTAAAAAAGCGGTTTTGGTACCTTTTAGGGTGTTCAGCCTCAAAAGGTCCCGTCCACAGCGGGAGCTTTACCGGTACCTTTTAGGGTATTGAGACGAAAAATCATGACAGGAGGTATCTGACAATTAACTAATTTTTAATTTTGTCTAATAAAAACCCATAATTTGGTACCTCTTAAGGAGAAAAAATTTTCTGCCACTCCCACTAGACAGGATCTTAGTACCTCTTAGGCCTGTTTCAAACGTCGAACTTTTCATGTGCCGAATCTAATGCAAATGAGCGAAAACAATAGATTTTCTCATTTGCATTAGATTCGGCACATGAAAAGTTCGACGTTTGAAACGGGCCTTAGGGGTTCTTTTAAAAATTCCCGACTAGCACCACCGTTACTTTTATATGGGATTTACCTGAAGTGTCAGTCTTGAAGACATGTCATTTTCAAGTCGTCTGAGATTTGTAGTTATCAATAACACTTGGTAATGTTATCAGTACTTTCCTATTTCTTTATTTATGCCTAGCCCTTAGTTTAGTTTAGTTTACTAGACATAGCTTTCTGTTTCTGTTATTGATTTTAGTTTCTTAGCAGTGATTGCCACATATCATTAGCTTTTGCCATGATTTATTTATCTACGTTGGCCTTTAGTGTGGCAAAGCATGTAATTTGCCTGTTGAACTTTTTTTTTTCTTTTTCAATAAGTGATTACATGTACTGTAGTTTTGCTCAACTCTTTTCCTCTTCATTATATGTATGATTTTAATTCCAAATCATCCGTTTGTTATGACTATTTCACAATTATTACTTTCAATGTACTATTGTAGCTTCACGTAGAATTCAGTGCTAATAACTCTAGCTATTGCCAAGTCCGTGATTCATATAATGGTTCTTGGATTATAACATTGTTTAATTTGTTTAGAATTTACACTCTTTTTGCTTCTTTTGTTAATAATTTCTTTGCCTTTTGATTCGCATGTATCTGCTATGTAGGATAGTTTTTATTATTCAACTTGTAAATAATATCAATTTACTATGTTTAATTCATTAGCTTATATTTGTTTTATAGCGTTACTCGTTCCCGTTTTTTTGTCATTATATCACTCGAGCTCTGTTGACTCTAATAAACTCGTAAAGCCTAGCTCAAATCTGTTGTTCTTGCGTCGACCGTTTAGGCCGTTTTACAAATACTTAACTACGTAAGTTACCAATAATTGATCAATTAATGAAATGAAATCTACATTTAAAAGTAATACAACAACCTGAAAATTATAATTAGAAATAGGTTGGTAAAATATGCTATTCACTAAAAGGTAAAGTCATCCTTGAGAGGAATATGCGCCGAAGAAACGAAAACTTCAACATCCCTTCCTTCCCAACCCGGGAAAATCCGGGGCTTTTGATGGGTAAGGCCCTCCCCGGGGTGGAGAATTTGACCTTTGCCCGGGTGGGGTTGGGAAAATGGAACCGGAAGTGTCAGGTTTCAAACGATTTTTTTTTCGGGTCACAAAGTTAACATTTCATCAATTACATGCTACTGTCGCATCGATCACTGTGACCAAGACACCTTCAAAACAGAAGGGTTCGAAATGATCTGAACAGCTGTGACGGTGCTGGATATTTGGCAAGTTTTTCCTTCTAAATTCAGATGACTCATTCTTTGAGAAGGACTTCATTTTTAACAGGGAGGTATTACAACAGCCCACAATAACTCACTGAACCATTTTTCAAGTATCCCGCCAAGATGGCGGACTTAATTTCCTCGTAAGTCTGCACTATTCACGTGCATGAGGAAGACAGTACAATTAAAATCTAACTTTCGGCGGGGATGGGGGGGGGGGGCACACTTTAGAAATATCTGGGTGGGGATGTGCCGCTGGGACCCTGGAACCCTTAGCCTATACCAGAGCTAATTCAGCTGACTTTTGCTACCCTATACTAGAGTAAACTCCCACCGATTTCCGTCTAAATACCGATTCTTGACAGTTAATAATATCCAGAGGTGTTTCGTGATACCCATTTATTGACACTGTTGAGGCTTAGTTGCGTAAACTTAAACTTTGCCGATTCGATTTTTTATATTCTTGAGTGGGAATTTCTGGTT